>NC_046159.1:23178939-23281439 GCF_011064425.1 Rattus rattus | reverse complement strand
CTGTATATGTCCTTACAGGCACATCTCTGAGCGCAGGCATGAGAATGTCTTTAGGGCAAACTCTTAGAAATTTAAATGCTAGGTTATAACCCATCTGCACCTAACTTCTCTCCGAAGACGCCTTCCTAATTAGCGCTCCCACCAGCTACATCTGGAAAGGCCAGCTTCTCCACGGCTCACGGCTGCTTCCAAGCTCTTGGAGTCTTAAAAAACTCGATCAGTGAAAAACGGTTTGGACTTGGCTAAGTTTTGTGCATTGGCCGTATAGACGCGACCAGGCATCCCCCAAGGTACCACCAGTTTGCAAGCCTCTGCGAGGCCCTCAGAACTTCTCTTTCCCTACAGCTGTGAGCCAACCCAATGGGGACGCTGAGGCTGTCACCACACCTGGAGCCAACCCTCCCGAGATTCAGAACCACTGCCCAGGTCCCTATTATAAGGAAGAGCAGACAGGTGAGGCCCCACCTGCTGAGTCCTTCTGAGTAGCCATCACATTGGGGTGCTGGACGCCCCCCAATCCTTTGCTGCCCCTCATTCTGCTCTGCAGGGACACTTAGCTGCCCATCCTCGCGGAAGTGGAAGGACAGACAGCGCGGAGAAGAGGTTCCTGAGTGTGTGCCGGGTGAGTAGCTCCCTGCCTGGTGCTGTTGTAGTGGTCAGATGCCAGCAGGGCTCGGCTGTCACTGGGAGGGCTGGGACACGGGGTGAAAGGAAGGCACTGGCACAGGAAAAGGCAGTGAAGGCAGAAGGCCCAGAAAATAAGAGGCAAGGAGCTCACCCCTCAGTCCTCAAAGGTCTCAGAGAGATGACTGGGGAAGCTCTGTGGTAGACCACCTGCCTACCTGAGATACACAAGGTCTCGAGTTCAATCCCCAGCAACATACGCACGCACGCACACACATGCACCACCTCTCTCTCCACTCCCCCGTGACATTTCCACCACTAATCTACTTTCTAAATCTATGAATTTGTCCATGCCAGACATTTCAGACAAATGGAACCATACATTATAGGCTTTTCATGCCTGACTCCTCCCCTTAGCATAATGCTTTCAGGGTTATCCACGTTACAACAGCATTTCCTTTTGTGTATTTTGTTTTGTTTAAGACAGTGTAGTCACATACGTACAATAAATAAATAAATTTTTAAAAAAAGAGAGAGTTAATGTTAAAAGGGGGAGGAGGAAGAACGGGACACTCTCATATACCCCAGGATAGCCTCAAGCTCCTTATGTAACCAAGGATGATCTTGAACTCCTGACTTTTTGGCCTGTTTCCCAAATCCTGAGGTTGCAGCCATACACCAACATGCCTGTCAAAAACCCCTATTTTCAAATAAAAGCATTGCCCCGCCCCCCAACGAAATCTGATCCATGGAACACTGAAAGGTAGCCTGGGTTTGGGGGGTGGGTGGCCTGGGAGATGTTACAATTGAGGGAGTGACATAGAAAACAGAGCAAACAGCACTCAAGACATACCACGGACCAGAGAGAGCCCCATCCGCGTTAAGAAATGGCTCAAAAATGTCTGAAGCAGCAGGAAGGAAGGCTCCAGTGTCCTGTCCCTTGCAGGATGTCTCCCACAGTGTCAGGATTGATTCTCTGCTCCCGTCAGTACTTACGATGTACAGGCTTGGAAGGTCCTGGCACTCTGCAGAGTCCTCACCTGAACACCACCACCTCACGGGGCTCTAGCCAATTCCCCCACAGTTGTTGATCGCTCTTCTCACCCCTTCTCTCTTGCAGTCTGTGGAAGACCAGTCGTCCCCATTGCGGAGAACCCAAACACTTTTGGTTCTTCCAGAGCCAAGCCGGGCAACTTCCCCTGGCAAGCCTTCACCAGCATCTATGGCCGTGGGGGCGGAGCCCTGCTGGGTGACAGATGGATCCTGACGGCTGCCCATACCATCTTCCCCAAGGATAGCATCTATCTCAGAAAGAACAAGACTGTGAATGTGTTTCTGGGTCACACAGACGTAGACGAGCTGCTGAAACTGGGGAACCATCCTGTCCGAAGGGTGGTGGTTCACCCAGACTACCGCCAAGAGGAGTCCCACAACTTCGATGGGGATATCGCCCTCCTGGAGCTGGAGCACAGGGTCCCTCTGGGGCCCAATCTCCTCCCGGTCTGTCTGCCGGACAACGAGACCCTCTACCACAGCGGCCTGTGGGGTTACATCAGTGGGTTCGGTGTGGAGATGGGCTGGTTAACGACGAAGTTGAAATACTCAAAGCTGCCTGTAGCTCCCCGGGAGGCCTGTGAAGCCTGGCTCCGCCAGAGGCAGCGAACCGAGGTGTTTTCTGACAATATGTTCTGTGTCGGGCAAGAGATGCAGGTCAACAGTGTCTGCCAGGGAGACAGTGGCAGCGTCTACGTGGTGTGGGACGACCGTGCTCTTCGCTGGGTGGCCACGGGCATTGTATCCTGGGGCGTCGGGTGTGGCAAGGGGTACGGCTTCTACACCAAAGTGCTCAGCTACGTGGATTGGATTAAGGGGGTGATTGAATGTAAAGACCGATGTCCGGAGGCCTGAGCAGTGGCCCTCAAGAGGTCCCAGCTAAGAACAGGCAGGAGTGAGGATGCACTTGAAGCCAGGGGCCCTTATTTAAGTCATTGGCTCAGCAACCCATTGACAAGAGAAAGCCCCGCCTCCCCGAGCTTACACCACCCCAAATGAGAAGCAGTACCCACTTCTCACCTCCTGCTCTCCTGGGTTTTATACCAGGGGAACCCTGCAAATGTAAGCAACGTTTGCTTAGAACATCTTTCTGTTCGCACAAGTCAGGACTTCACTCTGTGTCCAGGCTGGACACAAACTCAGGGCAATGTTCCTACTTCGGCCTCCCAAACACTGGGGATTACAAGCATGTACACCTGGCATCATCTCCATGTGTGTCGTTTTTAATTCCCCAGCCTCAGCTATGGACAGTTCCTTCTGTATTTACTCGTGGAATTGTGTTTCTGAGTTGTTCCAGAGACCCTTCCTTCAAATACGCAGAGCCACCAGCTTCGCCCCCTACCCCAGCTTCTACAGGAAATCTTAGCGATACTCCCTTTTCATTTCACATCTACCGTAAGTCAGGAGTCTCACCCAACCCTCCCTCCGCACTGGCAGAGGGTGTGTCATCTGTCATCCATGTCTCACAGCGAGGAACTGGAAGCTCCCAAAGATTCGGTGGCTTGCGGAAGTCCCACAGCTGAGCTTCATTGATTGAGGCTTCATTCCGCCCAGCACACTCTCAGGGATTCCTCTCAGTTGCCCTGAGACCTACCTTAGCATCCCCCAACCCCCACCCCACCCCCCACCCCAACTCCCCACCCCTGTCCCCCAGACTCCGTCCCTGGGAAGGCCTGTTTCACTGAAGACTGTCCCACCAGCTCACACTTTCCTGCTGGCCCTCGTCACCAGGGCATCACAAGCCTGAGAAGATGAGCTCTTTAATTTGTACGGAAGATTTGGAATGATTTACACTAAAAGACAAAAATAAAAGAGTTCAGTGACAATAGACTGTGAATACCATAAAAAGAAAAAAGAAGAAGTACGTTAGTGTTGAGATGAAGGTGCTCTAGTAACAAAAGTTAAATTTATCTTTGAAAAAAACAGCAGCATCCAAGCTAAGCACGTAGTACACACTAAAATCCCAGCCACATGGGAGGCTGAGGCAGAAGGATCATAAGTTCAAGGCCAGCTTTGATCTCATCTCAAAGTTAACAATAAATAAATAAAAAAATAAATAACAGGGTGGTGGTGGCTCAAGCCTTTAATCCCAGCACTGGGGGAGGTTCAAGGCCAGCCTGGTCTACAGAGTCAGTTCCAGGACTTTCAAGGCTACACAAAGAAATCCTGTCTTGAAAATCAATCAATCAATCAATCAATAAATGGCAGAATATAAATATGGTTAAGTCTACTTTTTAAACCCTATGCACAATTCAAAAGACTGTTAAAAATAGTCAAGAGATTGGGAGAGACAGTTCAGAGGTTAAGAAGTCTCTGGAATGGAACCACAAAAAAAAAAAAAATATATGGCAGCTCACAACTATCTGTAACTCCAGTTCTGGAGTTTCCAACACCCTCTCTGGCCTCCATAGACACTGCATGCACAAGTACACACACATACATCCAGGCAAAACACTTTTATACATAAAATACAAATAAATAAATTCTTTTTAAAAATTAGGTTTCAAGTAAAAGTATTCTAAAAATACTAAAGAGAAGTTATTTTAGGTGGAGTGATTTTGACTAATTTTTCTCTTATTTTCTACTGGATAAATCTTAAGTAATAAGCATATATTATTTTTATTATTGAAATTCTCATTTTTATATTCTCTTATTGAAAAACAAAAGACATATATTTGTCCAGATCTACGTAATTATTTTTATCTGTAGATGCAAATTTAAATTTTATCGGGATGTTTGAACAGAGTGGGAGTGGGGGTTGGACCTGAGGCAGTAAGGTCCAGGTTTCCTCTTCCTTCTGTCTTCTGATCTAGTCCATTTCCTGTCTTTCATCATCTATCTTTCCTGACTGTGACCAGGCCATGGATCTTACTGTGGTAAAGTCTTAGACCAGCCCTGCCAACCTTCGAGCGTCTGCTCCAGAGCACAGATCTACTGGGAAAACCTTCCAAACCTTGGTGGGTTTTGCATCTTGTGCGTTGTCTGCTCTCCAACCTCGTTCCAAGATAACCGGTCACTGTCAAGTGGGAGTGCCTCCATCTTTGTGGATCTTTAAAGTTCACAGTCTGACCCCTAATACGAATAATCCCGTATGTGGACAAGTCAGGAGAGAGGGCCATGTAGAAGGATGGAAGGTTCCTCTAATAAGGAACACGTTACAGGAACTGGGAGGCCTGCTCTGCAGCCCAAGCCTCCACAGAACAAAGTGCCGTGAATTTTTTGATGCTGTGGACAGAGGAGCAAAATTTTTAACCAGGACGCTATGTCCTTACGGACAGTCCAGCTGTCTGGGGAACCTGGTTTCCCTTCTAAGATCGAGTCACTCTCCCTCTGCAGCCACACCCTTCGCTTGAAGCGCTAAGTAATTGTATCCCTGAGGACTCGAGCTGACCAGATGTCCAGGAAAAGATGTTTGTTCCACTCTGCAGCTGCCCTATTTTCAATAAGACCTAAGTCCACTGGCGAGTCATAGTTCGGGGATGGAGGCGGGGGCTCAAAGCCTAGCCTTGCTTTAGGGTCCTGAGACATAGCAACTCACCCACACCCACGCCCGTACACCGGGTCTTCCCGCCCCGGTGCCCTCCTCCACCCAGTTCTTCTGTCACCTCACCCTGTGCGTTTAAAGCCTAACCATTGACTCCTGCACCGCGGCTTCCAGGGGAATGATTGCGAGAATGGGGCCAATAGGAAAGTATAGCCCTTAAGGTCTCCGCAGCCTGCGACGCCTGTGGCGAGGAACCTCGAATAAAGTGCAACTAGTAGCCCCGGGAAAGTCTCCCAAAAAATGTTAATCTGATTTAGAGACAACACCCCGCGCCCCTGCCCCTTCCCCCAGAGTCTGGCCCTCCAAACCGAATCAAATGTTTCCCGGTCCCTAAAAGTTCAGATCCCATCTCCTCAGCCATTCCCCACGTAGACCACCAGATGGCACCAGCAAGCAACGGGGATTTCAAAAGCAAAACTAAACTGGGAACTCAGATTTTTTTTTTTTTTTGTTTATGCAAATGGTTCATTCCCTGCAACATTCCTCCGGGAATGGTCACCCCCTCCACTGCCACAGTCCTTCCCTCCCCTGCATGCCCACTCCCTCCTTCAACTTACAGTGCCTGAAGACTCTTGCAGGAGAGCTGAGGACCCAAAACAAACTGGCCTTGAGACATGTGAGTAAGGCTGATGGGTACCAAGGGAGGAGGGAGGAGTTGAGCATGGAGGCAAACGTGCTCCCACATTACTAAAAAAGAAGAAGAAAAGGAAAAAAAAAAAAGAACAGAAACACAATACCCTTCTTCCTATAGTTCCATCTCCAGCGCTTACTTCTCAGGGACACTCCTCAGCCTCCCCCGAGGGACCAGAACCTTAGACATGAGCTGAAGCAGCCTCTCCTTTCTTGACTCTGCGCTCCTAGCAGGGTAACAGTGAGGGGTGGGAGCTCTCTGAGTGAGGAGAGAATCCCCCACCCCATGCGTGTTCTCCGACGCCATGAAGGGTTTTTCCCAAGGGCCTTTGCTGAATGAAGAAGCCTTGAGAGTCTTTGCTGAGCCATCGCTGGACAACTTCACCCTCAGATAGCTGGTCCCAAGCCAGTCCTACTGTAGGAGGAAAAGGAGATGAAAGAGAAGGGCAGAGGAGGCAGCTTTGGGGCTGGGGTCGGGGAAGAGCGATGGAGCCCGGTGACTGTTGGACTGGGCACTGACCTGGGAGAGAGCAGAAGCAGCAGCTGCAGAGACTGGGGCTGCCCCGTTCACAGTCCCTCTATGAAGTCTAGAATGGGCTTGGGGAAGGATCAGGCAGTTTAGTCATCCCGTTCCTGCCTACACAGCCCAAATGGCAGGGTGCTGCACCCCTCCAGCCCCACAAACACTCCCCCTCTCTCTTTGACAGGCGTCTCATCCCCCTCCTCCTGGCGACCCTGTTCTGTGGGGTGGAGGGCTCCATCTACCTCCCTCAGAAGCTCTATGGAGAGGTGACCTCCCCTCTGTATCCCAAGCCTTACCCCAGTGACTTGGAGACGACCACCGTGATCACTGTCCCCACGGGGTACAGGGTGAAGCTGGTCTTCTGGCAGTTTGATGTGGAGCCTTCTGAAGGCTGTTTCTATGA
This sequence comes from Rattus rattus, assembly GCF_011064425.1. Taxonomy (NCBI): domain Eukaryota; kingdom Metazoa; phylum Chordata; class Mammalia; order Rodentia; family Muridae; genus Rattus; species Rattus rattus. Next base: position 23,274,662 of record NC_046159.1, on the reverse strand, counting down.
CTACGTCAAGGTAGGGTTCAGACTGGGAAGGAGGGGAGACGAAGCTGGAAGTTTGTGCTCTGAATACCCTGGACAGTATGCCTGCCCCCCATCATTGTGTGACTCTGTAGAAATGCTGGCCTTGAGTTTCTGGTGCCCTAGAGGAGGTATTGGGGACTTTTGAGGCCCTCAGTGAGAGACTCATGGGGAAAAGGAAGGGGGTGTTTATTCCAAGAGAGTTCACTGTGTATTGGAGTTAGGAGATGGCTAACCACAAGACCTTAAGAATCAGCTGTGCCTCAGTTTCCCCGTATGGCAACCTACCTCATCAGAAACACGAGGAAATGAAACATGTGGCAGGTGTCACATGTCCTGCAGGGAGGACCAGGACCTTGGTTACCCCCTGGTCTGTACCCTTCAAAGGGTTTCTTTCTTGGCCTCACCTTTCTACGTCCAGTAAATTGAAAAGCAGGATCCGAGCAGAGCCTATGCCCTTCCACACACTGTCATGCTCAGGCAGGCAACAGCCTGATGGCTAAGAAGGTAACGTGAAAACTGCACACTTCCCCAATGAAGGGGACGCAAGTCAGCAGCAGGGAGGGGTGCATTCCGCAGCAAAACTAGCCAGGAGAACGTCTCCTGCTTTGGAGAAATTAAGGAACCTGTGAGACAAAGCAGTCAAGAGTCCAGGGGATGCTGACCAGTGCCGAGGCCGCTGGGTACCATTCGTACTCTCATGTTCGGTTGGGTCTATCAGGAGGCTGAGCTGAGTGTGGCTTTTAAAACAATGAAGTAAAAAGCAAACAAAACAAAAACAAAACCCGACCGTGGTAGCGCAGACCTGTGATGTCAGGTACTAGGGAGACTCAGAACGTTCCAGACCAGCCGGGGCTAAACACCAAGTCCAAGGCAAGCACAGGCTACTTGGTAAAGCACACTATCAGAAACACCAAGGAGGAAGATGAGAGGGAGGGTGGGACGGAGAGGGAGACAATGATAGACTAAAGGTGGTCAAGCCAAGCTCTAGGAACGAAGGAACAATAAAGGTGATTGGAGACCAGGAATCCTGGGGAAGGGGGTACAGGAAGCAGTAAGGGAAAAAGTGAGATTGGAATGTTGGGATTGGGGAAACAGAAAACAGGGAAGAGTTGATTTACCAGGCATAGGATGACAGGTGAAGGGTTAGCCAATGGTTGGGGTTGAAGGCAGAAGAACTGCAGGTTCAATCGCAGTCCAGAGCTGGCAAGATGGCTCAGTGGGTAAAGGCTCTTGCCTCCAAGCCTGACAACCCTGAGTTTAATCCCAAGGATGGCCATGGCGGAGGGAAAGACCTGACTCCTGTAAGCGGTCCTCTGTGCTCCACGCTTGTGATCCTGCAACATGCCCCTCAATACACACAGAGAAAGACAGAGACGGAGAAATTAATAAATGTCATCAAGGCTAGCCTAGGCTACATATAGTCCTACCTTAAGAAAACAAAAGTAATGAAAGTCTGAGATGGACCGATAAGCATCAGGACCCTAAGATCTGACAGGTAGTAACATTAGATCATGATTCAATCCAGGGAGGACCTTCGCAGGCCTGACACACAGGACCAGGCTTCTTAGCAGGGCCTCTCTTGATGTTCCTCCCTCCAACAGATTTCTGCTGATAAGAAGACTCTGGGGAGGTTCTGTGGGCAGCAGGATTCTCCTCAGGGCAACCCCCCAGGAAGGCAGGAATTCATGTCCCAAGGAAACAAGATGCTGCTGACCTTTCACACAGACTTCTCCAACGAGGAGAATGGGACCATCATGTTCTACAAGGGCTTCCTGGCCTACTACCAGGCTGTGGGTGAGTGCTCCCTACGGCCAGTCCTTCCTTCAGGCCTCAGCCACAGGAGTGGGTAGGGGACAAGTTTAAGCCCTGTTGTAGTAATTTCTTAATCTCAGTCGGGGTTTCTACCGTTTGATCATTCGGTTCCCAGATAAAAGACACAAAGCTTTTATATTTATAACAAGCTTTAATCAGCGCTAGAGCTGGGCAGATATGAGACCTCTATGCTAATATGTCTACTTCCGTGCCAATAACCCCGAGTTATGACTTGCTGTGTTCCATCTGGGCTGCTCTTAGACTGGCCAGCCCTCATGGGCAATTCTCACCATCACTTACCCCTCTTCCCTTCTCGCCACCTTCTCTCTCTTCCTTTGTGGTCCTTCTCAGACCTGAAGCCACGGCAGTAAAACTTTACCTACCTCTCTTCTGCCCAGCTATAGGGTGCTGGTATCTTCATTCAATATTTTAGATTAAGGGACAAGGTCACCTAGCGTCACTTTGTGTATGTGTGGATTCTCGTGGCCTTGGGGGCCAGTATTTAGCATTACAATGCATAGCTGTAGATCAAACCTCGACAGAACCCAAAGAAGCCAGAAGCCTTGCTTTTCTTATTTCTCAACTCAAGACAGGGTTGGACAATCTGGGCTCTGCTGCCACAGAGCAGTTCCCAGAGAACTTTAGAGAGGCATAGGAGCCGGAAGTGGACTTTGTCTCTAAACTTCTGGTACATACTGAGAGAGGACCACACAAAAGTCTCCAGACAGAGGACCAAATAGCACAGTCATGCCTACCTATCAGACCCCGGAATTCCGTGGACAGGAGCATAACCCTTCCTTCTGGAATCCCTTCCAGACCTTGACGAATGTACATCCCAGCCCAACTCAGTGGAGGAGGGTTTGCAGCCCCGATGCCAACACCTGTGCCACAACTATGTTGGAGGTTACTTCTGTTCCTGCCGTCCTGGCTACGAGCTTCAGAAAGACGGGAAATCCTGCCAGGGTGAGGCAGAGTGGGGATGGGGGGGTAGGCAAAGGCAGAGCAGAGGCTCGATGGGCCAGCCTACGAGCCCTGATGGCCCTTCCGGTTCTGTTTTTATAGCCGAGTGCAGCAGTGGGCTCTACACGGAGCCCTCGGGCTACATCTCCAGCCTCGAGTACCCGAAGCCCTATCCACCCGATCTGCGCTGTAACTACAGCATCCGGGTAGAGAGGGGCCTCACTGTGCACCTCAAGTTCCTGGATCCTTTTGAAATTGATGACCACCAGCAAGTACACTGCCCCTATGACCAGCTCCAGGTATGGCTGCACATTAAACTTTCCTTCACTTACCCACATGGCTCCCCAGGTCCCCGCTCCTTCCTGGGACCTCTGAAGGAGTGGGACAGGGACACCTTGCTGACCAGCATCATATAGGTCTAGAATAGCTCCCCTACAACAGCAAATGGATCCTGGGCTATGGCGGTGGGGGGTGGGGGATGGTCCCTTTTCACCTGCAGCTGAAAACATGCATCAGGTAGGACTCCGTCTCTACCTATGGCCACTCAAGTAGACTTGTATAAAAAAAATGTCCCTGCTGGAGAAATAACCATGATCTCCACCCCCTTCCCATCAGATCTACGCTAATGGGAAGAACTTGGGTGAATTCTGTGGAACGCAAAGGCCTCCAGACCTTGACACCAGCAGCAACGCCGTGGATCTGCTGTTCTTCACGGATGAGTCTGGGGACAGCCTCGGCTGGAAGCTGCGCTACACCACTGAAAGTGAGAGGGAGGGAGGAGTGTGGCGTCCTGGGAAACTTGTGTCTAACATGCATGAGACCCCTGCCTTCTATCTCTAGACCCCAAAACTAAATTAAGATATCTAAGCACCTCCCTTGCCTGCCAGTATTGAGGGAAATGGGCGGGGGGACCGATGGCTCTGACGAGAGCGTGCCCTTTGGCCTCACCAACAGTCATCAAGTGCCCCCAACCCAAGGCCCTGGATGAGTTCACCATCATCCAGGATCCACAGCCTCAGTACCAGTTCCGGGATTACTTCATTGTCACCTGCAAACAAGGCTACCAGCTCATGGAGGTAAGAGACCAGGGAGAGATCCTCTGGGTGTCCCAGGAGGAAGAAATGGGCAGGTCTCAGATGGAGCCATAGGAGGTGGGGCTGGAAGAATCAATCTGTCTGCTCTCAGATCTGAGTAAACATCAAAGGGGCTGAAGTCCAAGGTCCACTCAGGCTACAGAACAAGTTCAAGGCCAACCAGGGTGACTCGGTAAGGTCTGGTCTCAAAGTAAAAAGAGAAAAGAGGCTGAGGATATAGCTGAGCAGTAGGCGGTGCAGGGGCCCTAGGTTCCATGCCAGGTACTGTAAAGCAGAAGGGGAAAATCTACTTTGTCTGCATACAGGAAACACGCAGAGGGCTTTTAAGAACCTGTCTTAGCCAGGCAGCGGTGGCTCACAACTTTAATCCTAGCACTTAAGGACACAGAGGCAATTAGAGGCAGGTAGATCTCTATGAGTTCAAGGCCAGCCTGCCTGGTCTACACAGAGAGTTCTAGAACAGCCAGGGTTACACAGAGAAACCCTGTCGAGAGAGAGAGAAGGAGAGAGAGAGAGAGAGAGAGAGAGAGAGAGAGAGAGAGGAGAGGGGAGAGGGGGAGAGGGGAGAGGGGAGGGTGGGGAGAGAGAGAAGAGGAAGAGGTGGAGGAGGGAGAAGAGGAGGAAGAGGGGGAGGAGAAAGAAGAGGAGGAGGAGAAAGAAGAGGAGGAGGAGAAAGAAGAGGAGGAAGAGGAAGAGGAGAAGAAACTGATGTCTGGGATCCCTGTTTGAAAATGTAATTCCATCCGTCTGGGCACCCTGACTATTTAAAACCACCGATTGGAATTTTGAGGTGCAGCCAAGTTTAAACACTACTGGCCCATTTTAGTTACTCCCTGTAGTAGTAAAAACGGAAGTGACATGTTCGGCATTGCACGATAGTTTCTGTACAGCAGGTACAAATACCCAACACCTCACCCCCCCCCCACCCCCGGCTCCTTGATGCACATTGGTGATCTCACCACAGGGCCTCTGTCCTGTGTCCAGCTTTGCAAGCTGGGGGAGAAGGAATGGTTGGCTGGTAGGTTAGTGACCGTCAGTCTCACTGTATAGTCCCCTTAGACCCATCTGATTCTTGCTCTTATTAAGTTATTCATAACCAGGTACAGCGGCACCTACACCTGTAACATGAACTCATGAGGAAACTCATGCAAGAAAACCGTGAACTTGAGGCCAGCCTGGGCTACATAGCTAGTTCTAAGACAGCCTAGGCTATATAACAAGGCCTTATCTAAAAACAAAAAAAATCAGTTTCCAATATTATCAAGTGAGTACCACTCTTTGGTCTTGTGCCATGTGTCCATCACCTGCCATGTCACCACGTTGAACACCTATGAAAAGGGACCAGGTGCCACTAGTAGTTTAGGGAAAGCCTGGACTTTAAGAAAACCACTGTGTGGGAGAGTATGATGGAGATCTTGGCTGGTAGACCATTTCAGAAAGAGGGAGAAGCCTGGGTCTACTCTACAAAATGGTCTTTGTTTTGATACAAAACTACAGTCCTGACTTGTCTTTATTACTTTGGGAGGGCGGGGGTTCCAGTGGAGGCAGGACAGAGTCTAAGAAGAGTATTGAATCCACCAATTAGCTGTGACTTTCTGCTTTGGAACTCGGCATCCCATGTGCGGCCCTGGACTGAGAGCACTAGCTAGGGAGCATGAGGAGGAGGAGGGAGGGGGAGGCACATCTGTCAGGGAGCTGAGGTCTGAGAGACGGGCACAGCTGCCGTCACATTCCCACACTCAGCGTGCGGCATGGAAATGGAGTACCTGTGTGCTGACGGCCTGTCTAACCTCTGCTTAAACAGGGAAGTCAGGCGCTGCTCTCCTTCACGGCCGTTTGCCAGCATGATGGCACGTGGCACCGTGCCATGCCCAGGTGCAAGAGTAAGTCACACACTGGATGTCTGCCGTCCCTTAGTCTTGAGACTTGAGCTGGGAGGGGGGAAAACCCTCTCATCTCTGAGGGTCCTGCCTCTTGGCTTGCTCCTTGGAGTTCACAGCCCATCTCAGAAGCCCATTAGTACCATCTCAGGCCTGACTGAACAGAATTCCACTCCATCTGTTGCAAATGTCCCCCTACTGACCAGACCTCTCTGAGGCTCTCCGAGACCCCTAACTGCCCCCACTGAAGTTTCCTAGCAGGTGTCCCCCACTCCCTTACAACCCTGTGTTCTCTCTAAGTCAAGGACTGTGGACAGCCCCGCAGCCTGTCTAATGGGGACTTCCGCTACCTCACCACAAGAGGCGTGAACACCTATGAAGCCAGGATCCAGTATTACTGCCATGACCCATATTACAAGATGATGACCAGAGCTGGCAGCAGCGAGTCCGTACGAGGTAGGAGCTGGTGCCCATCTCGGGTCCTTATTCCTCTTTCAGCTCTGAGGGACGTCTGACATTTCTTCAATAGAATCCTGGGTACCAGCTGAAGGATTCTACATTAAAATGCCAACAACAACAAAAAAATCTAATAGTTTGAAGAAGAGAGCACCAAGCCAATGGAAAGCAAAGACTCGCATCTCTAAAGCCACCAGTTCCCTCTCACCACATCACCACCAACACTAACCTACCAGTAACCACACATCAACCACCGATAGCACCCATACCAGCGCCATAGCACCCTAGCCACCACTGACACACTACCAGCACCAGCATCTCCACTGTCACTTCCAACAGCAACAATTGCCACTGCCATTCCAACACCAGCACCATCAAAGCCATAGGCAACACCAACATCACCACCATATTGAAATTACCACCACCACCATCGACAGTCTCCAGTACACATTATCATCACCAACACCACCATCACCATTACCAAAATCTGTATCATCATCACCGCCATCACGGCTGTCACCGCAGCAACACTGTCTCCACCATATCCACTCATTAGTGATACCATTCAAACCGTTACTACCCATTCTACCACCACTAAGAACACTGCACCACCATCACCATCACCACACACACATACAGCGAAATTCCCCCTCTATGCCCCCTCTCTCAGGTTGCCATGTTGTGATCGGAATGATTCTCATACACATCTACGGGTTGGTTGGTTGGTCAGCTTATTGTCATCATGGCGATTGAAACTGAGCCCGTTTTCTCAAGAATTCTAATCACATATTCTTACCATTGGGCTATAGTCCCAGCATGCCCTATTGGTATCTTTAATATTCTGTTCTCCTTTCCACTTCCTCTTTCTCTTTCTCCTCCTCCTCCTCCTCCTCCTCTCCCTTTCTCTCTGTCTCTGTCTCTGTGTGTCCCTGTGTGTCTCTGTCTGTCTCTCTCTCTGTCTCTGTCTCTCTCTCTGTCTCTCTCTCTCTCTCTCAACTGTGTAGCCAAGGATGATTTTAAACACTCGTCTTCCTACCTCTATATCCCAAGGATTACACGGACATGACACCACATCTAACTAAACTTTCCCTTCAAATTACATTTTAAAAAAACCCAAGACTGAGGATAATGCTCAGTGATAATGCACTTCCCCACCACGCGAGAGTCCCTGAGTTACATATTCAACACTGGGAAGAAGGAAGGAAGGGCTTATCTTAGTTTCCTCATTTTAAAAAATGAAGATAATACACATTCCACAGTGTCGCCAGATTTAAATGAGATAATACAGATAAAATACTCAGTAACCAACGTGGCAGAAGATGTAGCTACTGCTGGCTGGGCTCCTGCCCTCCTGGAATACCAACCAGCGTTTGGGTGACTGCAGCTGAGGGTGGAGGATTCTGGGCCAGCTTGGGCTACATAGCAAATTCAAGGTCAGCCTGTTCTTAAGAATAAATCCTGGAAAGAGAGGTACAGGAAGGAAGACAGGGCATTATTGCCTGTGATCCTGCTATCTAGATGCAGTCACCAGTAAGCTCAGATGGCTTCCTCCCGGGATATCTATTTGACAAGTGGGCATCACCTAAAATATATGTAGCTAAGTATTCTGATTCTTCTCACTCAACAATAAGACAAAATACGTGTGTGGAGTCGTTTAACATTTCTATGTATCCATATGGATTTGAACCATTTAATTTTGATCCCTGACTGTGAAGGCTCCCATCTCCAACTCCGTATATAACACCCTCAGTGTCCAGTGGCCTCCGCTGCCTGCTTTTCTGACCATCCAGCCTCGACACTAACTCTCTTCATCCGCAGGGATATATACCTGCACACCCCAAGGCATTTGGAAGAACGAAGAGGAAGGAGAGAAAATGCCCCGGTGTCTGCCAGGTAAAGGGTGGATGAGCCAGATGTCATTTACAGTATCGTGGGAAGGAGCATGGTGACAGAGAGATCAAGTAAGGTGAAGCCTTAGCTCCATGTGAAACACGGGTGAGGCGAGGCGTTAGAGAAAAGGAGCGAGAGTGAGTGTCCCAGGAGAAAAGAGAGAGGTATAGAAAATCTAACCTAGTCCTGATCGTCTAGTGCTCACACAGGCAAGGAAGGATTCGGAGAGTAAAGTCAAGAGAAATTCCCGGAAGGAATTAGTAAGAACAAGGAAAGTTAGCCACGAATGGGCCAAAGAATAGACTTTGGGAACAGGAAGATAAAGGAGAGAGAGGCAGAGAGGTACAGGGGGAGGCAGGGAGGGGAATCAAGAGCAGCAAGAGGGGGTGGGGAGGGCTGAGCAAACGAGGGAAGAAGGGGCGGGACCTGGGGCTGACTGGTTCTCATCCTGTCTCTCTGCAGTATGTGGGAAGCCTGTCAACCCCGTGACACAGAAGCAGCGCATCATCGGAGGGCAGAAAGCCAATCCGGGCAACTTCCCCTGGCAGGCGTTCACCAATATCCACGGGCGAGGGGGCGGGGCCCTGCTGGGAGACCGCTGGATCCTCACGGCAGCCCACACCATCTACCCCAAGGAACACAACAAAGAAAACAACGTCAATGCCAGTAAAGATGTTTTCCTGGGCCACACAAACGTGGAAGAGATCAAAAAACTGGGACATCACCCTGTCCGTCGGGTCATCATACACCCAGACTACCGCCAAGATGAGCCTAACAATTTCGAAGGAGACATTGCCCTACTGGAGCTGGAAAACAGTGTCACACTGGGTCCCAACCTCCTCCCCATCTGTCTCCCAGACAATGAGACCTTCTATGACAAAGGCCTTATGGGTTATGTCAGCGGCTTCGGGATAACAGAAGATAAAATAGCTTTCAATCTCAGGTTTGTCCGTCTGCCCATAGCCGATCGAGAGGCATGCCAGAGGTGGCTCCGGACGAAAAACAGTAATGATGTATTTTCTCAAAATATGTTCTGTTCTGGGGACCCAACTCTCAAGCATGACGCCTGCCAGGGGGACAGTGGGGGTGTTTTTGCAGTCAGGGACCGCAGTCGTGATATCTGGGTGGCTACAGGCATCGTATCCTGGGGCATTGGGTGTGGTGAGGGATACGGCTTTTACACCAAGTTACTGAATTATGTTGACTGGATCAAGAAAGAGATTGGAGATGAAAACTGAAGCCAGCATTCACTGGATTAGAATCCAGTGTGTAGTGTATTAAAAAAAAAAAAAAGGTATCTAACCAATTTTTGATAACCACTACTTTTCCCATATTAAAATCACGGAGGCAGACAGTGTATAGAATAAATTCTCTTTTCTATAATCTCATTAGCATTCTGGCGTTTTGTTTTCAACATAGGTTGACTATGTGGCCCAGGCTGCCCTAGAATATACAGTCCTCCTGCTTGAGGGTTAGAGCTAACAGTGTTAGGTTGGAGGATTGCTTCCCAGCTAAGAGTGTGGACTGTCGGCTAGGCAGTGCTGGCACAGGCCTTTAATCCCAGCACTCTGGAAGCAGAGAGGTAGGTGGGTCTCAGTGAGTTCCAGGCCAGCCTAGTCTACAGAGTGAGTTCCAGGACAGCCAGAAGTACACGGAAAAAACATGTCTTGAAAAACCAATAAGTAAATAAACAAACAAATAAATAAATAAAATAGTAGAGTGTGGACTGTTCTTGCAGACAAAATTGTTTGATTTCCAGCACCCATGTCATGTGGCTCACAACTGTCTCTAACTGCAGCTTCAGCCTTCAAACACCTGCACATACCCACCCACATACACATAATTTAAATACTCTTCTATATTTTGTCTTGATTGTACAACATGAAGAAAGACATGGTTTCTCTTTTTAACGCTTTTTTAAGTGAATTGCCTTCTTATCATCAAATCTTCTGTAAGGGAAGAACGGTGTGAATTTGTGTCTCTAAGTTCAGTCACTAATCGTTTGAGACAAGTTCTTACTGTTAGGACCTCGGTGAAATATTAAGTCCTAGATGAAATGTTAAGACCTTGGTAACCGTTACCTGACTAGCCTGCCATTATTAGGAAACTCTCTCATATGTTTCGGCTGTCACTAGGGAACTTCCTAATGCCAAGGTTAATTATATATTCTGTTATGTTCAGTGCCCTTGGAAATGAGTCACGGTAGAAGTGAGTAGAACTGCTTTGTATAGTTACCCACAATGAGCTTGGACCCAGACCAACCACCCAACAGCGCTTCTTCCACCTGTGGATAAGCTTTTATGGCATAAGCTGCCCCTGGGATGGACCCCAGCCTAAGAGAGCCCTGCACCAATATAAGAAACTATTTGGAATAAGACTTCCATTTTGAGTGGTGGTCCAGTAAAGTCTAAGTTCCCAAGACCTCCCTGGGAACTGACATCCTACTGGGCAGAAAGAGACACGTACATGGGTAACTGACAGCCTGGTTGGCAAGTTAAGACAGGAATATTAGACAAGGCAAGTTCCCTGCCACAGTTGTATACTCCAACCAATGGGAGCAGGATAAGTGTACAACAAAGCCATGTCCCTAAGGAAACCCCCATCCCTAAATCCTGATTGGTAAAATACCTTCGCAAACATGTCTGTGGATTTTGGGCTTGAAAACCCTTTAGGATCTTAACCCAGGGTCATGTTTCAGTTCCCGAATCTGGACCACAGGCCTGGAGGACCAGTCCTGGAGAGTATGCTCAATACATTATCTGACTGAGATCAGTGTCCGTGTGGTTTGTGAGGTGACACACTTATTACGTTGTCTGGGCTGGTCTCAAATTTATTCTCCAAGAAGTTCTTCCTCCTTGGCAGCTTAAGAGCTGAGGCTGTAGTTGTGTGCTACCACACCCACTTTACCAACAATATTTTGAGAGGAGTGAAGGAAAGCAGTATTCTCTCTTTCAAATTCTTAGTTTTATTCAACACAAATGGTGTTTTACCTGCGTACACATATGTATACTGTTTTCATGCAGTTCCCCCAAAGAAACCAGAAAAGGACACTGAATCCTGCAGGCTGGAGTTACACATGGCCGTGGGCTATGTAGGTGCTTAGAACTAGCTCTGGGCCTCTGCAAGAGGAGCCACCTCACGGGTGCTGAGAACGGAACCCAGGTCCTAGGCAAGAGTATCGAGTGCTTTAGGTGCTTTTTGTTGATAAAAGAAAGCTGACTAATGGCTTACTCATTGGTCTGTTTACTTCTGACTAGAATCCAATGATTCACCAGATGCTGTGCCTGTCAGGAAGGGGAGGCAGAAGAAGCACAAATTCAAGGTCATTCCTGGCTAGTTCAAGGCCAGCCCAAGCCACATAAAGCCTGTTTCTAGGAGAAGACAGGAGGAAAAGGTTCTAAAGAGAGGCTCTGGAGAGATGGGTCAGTATTTAAAAGCACTTGACACTCTGGCCTAGGACCTGGGTTCAGTTCTCAGCACCTAAGGTGGCTCACAACCATATGTAACTCCAAGTCCAGAGGATCTGATGTTCTCCTCTTGCCTCTGTAGGCACCAGGCATGCACGTGGTGCACAGACATACGCTCAGATACCCATACACATAAAACAAAAATAGATAAATCCTTTTCAGAAAATAATTATAAAAAGGACAATATACAGGTGGCTGACTTTGGACAAACTTACGTTCTCTTTTTTACATTGATTTTACTTACTTATTCTCTCTCTGTCTCTCTGTCTCTCTGTCTCTCTGTCTCTCTCTGTCTCTGTCTCTGTCTCTCTGTCTCTCTGTCTCTGTCTCTGTCTCTCTGTCTCTCTCTGTCTCTCTCTCTCTCTCTCTCTCTCTGTGTGTGTGTGTGTGTGTTCATTCACTGTAGGATATGTCTAGAAGTCAAAGGACAGCTTTCAGGAGTCAGCTCTATGCTACTTCCATTGTTTGGCGTCCAGGATTCAAACTCAGGTCTCCAGGCATGACAACAGGTGCTTTTTACCTACTGAGCTAATGGCCCAAAACTTGCTTCCTTTTATCTTCTTGTTTTGCATACAGAATACATTACTTAAACAAGACATTACTTAAATTATTTTGTATAAGGGAGACTTTTTAAAGCCATTTTAAAGAACTTTCTAATGTTATATGTGTATGGGTGTTCTGCCTATATGTATGTCTGTGTACCATGGGCAAGCCTGGTGCCCAAGGAAGCCAGAAGAGAACATTGGATCCGAGTCTGACTCCAAAGCGGTTGTGAGCAGCCGTGTGGGTGCTGGGAATCAAAACCAGGTCTTCTACAAAAGCCGGTGCTCTCAACCACTCAGCCCCTAAGCCACCTTTTTTGGATATGTTTTTATGTTCTTGCTCACTTGTTTGGTTAGTTTGTTTTTTGTTTTGTTTTGTTTGTTTGTTTGTTTGTTTTGAGAGACTGTCTCACTATGTAGCCTTGGTTGGCCTAGATCTGCCTGCCTCTGCTGCCCAAGTGCTGAGACTAAAGGAACCTGGAGCTGATGGAAGAAACGTGTTGAGCACGGGCAGGGCATAGACCAGCCCCATCTCGGCACCCTAGGAGCCCCCTTTCTTGTTGGCTAAGGACCTGCTGAGGGGCAGAGGGCCACTTCTTCCCTTTTTTTTTTTAAATTGGATATTTTTTAATTTACATTTCAAATGTTATCCCTTTCCCAGTTTCCCGACCTTAAAACCCCTATCCCATCTCCCCTCCCCCTTCTCCTATGAGGGTGTTCCCCCACCCAACCACCCACTCTTTCCAGCCTCCCTGCCCTGGCATTCCCCTACACTGAGAGGTCCAGCCTTGGCAGGACCAAGGGCTTCTCCTCCCATTGGTGCCCAACAAGGCCATCCTCTGCTACATATGCAGCTGGAGCCATGGGTCAGTCCATGTGTAGTCTTTGGGTAGTGGTTTAGTGCCTGGGAGCTCTGGTTGGTTGGTATTGTTGTTCTTATGGGGTTGCTAACCCCTTCAGCTCCTTCAGTCTTTTCTCTAACTCCTCCAGTGGGGACCCCATTCTCAGTTCAGTGGTCAGCTGTGAGCATCCGACTCTGTATTTGTCAGGCTCTGGCAGAGCCTCTCAGGAGACAGCTTTATCAGGCTCCTGTCAGCATGCACTTCTTTTCTTTTTATATTACGTGTGTGTGTGTGTGTGTGTGTGTGTGTGTGTGTGTGTGTGTGTGTGTACCCAGGGGAGTGTGTCTGTGTCACGGCACAGGTGTGGCAGATAAAAAACAATTTACAGGAATAAAAGATCTTCTACATCCTGAAGATTGAACTCAGGTGTTCAGACCATCTGAACTCTCAGGAAGCCCTTTATTTAGTGTTTACTTTGACTTTATTTAGTGTTTATTTTGAGATATGGTCCCCATAAGTTGCTAGGCTGGCCTTGAACTTAGGATTCTTCTACCCCAGCCTCCTGAGCGTCTAGGGTGACAAGCCTGTACCACCACCCTTGCCAGCAAGGAGGGAATTACCTCACAGGTACCTGAGCTCATGAGTAATAGCTAAAAGCCCAAGCAGACTGGAGCTTCTCACTGGAAACATGTCAACTTTTTCTATACACTTGTCAGTCTTAAAGTCAGACGTAGTGACACACACCCCTAAGCCCAGCACCTGAGAGACAGAGGTAAGAAGACCGGAAGCTCATATTCTTACCTAAACAGGAAGATAGAAGCCATCCTGGACTACACGAGACCCTGTCTCAAACAAAAATGGTATTAGAGTTTTAGCTCATTTTCTACTTGTTTGCTATTAATCTCAAATATCCAAAGAAAGAAAATGATCTATCACAGGTCATGCTTCTCAGTGGGGCTCTTTCTTCTTTTGTGGAGTAATTCAGTGTTTTTTATATTATATTTTGTGTGTATGAATATTTTGTCTGCATGCATGTCTGTGCATCACATGTGCGTTGGAGGAGGACAGAAGAGTTAGTCAAATCCCCTGGGACAGGGGTTGGGGATTTGGCTCAGTGGTAGAGCGCTTGCCTAGCAAGCGCAAGGCCCTGGGTTCGGTCCCCAGCTCCGGGAAAAAAAAAAAAAGAATAGAAAAAAAAAATCCCCTGGGACAGACGTCACAGACATTTGTGAGCCGCCATGCAAGTGCTGGGAATTGAACCCTGTGAAAGAGCAGCCAGTGTCTTACTGCCGAGCCATCTCTCCAGCCCCGTCCCTCCAGCCCCGTCTCTCCAGGATAGTTATTGTTGTTGATGATAATATTGACATTGTTTGTTTGCTGTGTTTTGTTTTGTTTTGCTTTGTGAGACAGGGTCTAGAGTCCAACTCTGTAGCCCAAACTAGCTTTGAACTCACTCTGTAAGCCTGCCTGGATTTGCACGCAAAAATCCTCCTTCTTCAGTTCCCTAAGCAGCTGGTGTTAACAGGTCCCGGGGTCCAGCAGGCTGGTTTCCCATTCTGGTTGCCAAGTGATGTGTTTACCCTGCAGTCTAAGTGAACTTTTGAACTGAACTATTTATCACTGTGCAAGATCAGAGTCCTTTCTTGATAAGCTCCAAACACACTCCTGTTCACTCTGACAAAAACTGTCCTGATAGCCACCCCTCACAGCAGACAGGCCAGAGCCCCGCCCCCAACCCAGAGCCCCGCCCCCAACCCCAGATTCTTAATCTGGTTTTTGGGGGTTTTTTTGTTTTGTTTTTTTGTTTGTTTGGTTTTGCTTTCTGTTTTTGTGGTGCTGGGAATTGAACTCTAGCCATGCTAAACATGCACTGTACCGCTGAGCTAAACCTCCATCCCTATTATTATTTTAAATCGTGTGTGTGTGTGTGTGTGTGTGTGTGTGTGTGTGTGTGCGCGCGCGTGTCTGCTTCCACGCATGTGCACACCAGAGCTCACATGTGAAAGTCTGAGGACAACTTTCGGGAACTGGTCTTCTCCTCCCCTGTGGGGCTTGGAATTCAAACCTAGGTTGCCAGGCTTGTCGGAAAGTGCCTTTACCCACCCAACCATTTCACGGATTCTCCTTTTTTTTTTTTTTTTTTTTTTTTTTTTTTTTTTGAGCTGGGGACCGAACCCAGGGCCTTATGCTTGCTAGGCAAGCGCCTACCACTGAGCCAAATCCCCAACCCCACAGATTCTCCCTTTAAACAATGTATTATTATTTCTATTTTGTTTTGAGACAGGGTCTAACTAGGTAACTCTGGAATTTGCTGTGTGGATCAGCCTGGCCTCGAACTCCCAGAGATCTTCCTGCCTCTGCCTCCCTAAGTAATGAAATATAAGATACACACTACCACATCCAGCTCCCCCTCCCCATTTATTAATTTTATTATTATTATTATTTGTGTATGTATATATGTGTGTGTGTGTGTCAAATTGGTCACACACATGCCAAGGCGCACTGTGTGTGGTGGTCAGAGTACACTTTGAGAAGTCAGTTCTTTCCTTCCACAGATTTGGGGATGGGACTTATGATTTGTGGAGTTTGCATTCTCCAGCCCTAGACTCTTGTTCTCAGTCCTTAACTCTCTTGAAAACAGGACGGATCTCCTGTTTTCTGCTTCTAAAAGGCTAAATTTCTGCTGTGGTTTGTAGCTCAGTAAGCAGGATTTCTGCCTAGTATTCTCGAAACCTTTCAGCTCAGTCCTCAGCAGGCATAAACCAGGCGTGGCAGTGCACGCCGGTAATCCCAGCACCCAGAAAGTAGAGGCAGGAAGATCAGAAGTTCAAGGTCATCCTTTGCTACATAGCTCATTTGAGGCCAACCTGGGCTATAGATAGGGTTCTCACACCCTGGGCTACAGATAGGGTTCTCACACCTGTTCTCCACCTGTCCATCACAACCATGGGAAAACACGAATTTCTCATGATCTTAGCAAATGAGACACTACTCAGTAGCAAAATTACAGCTATGAAGCAATAACAAAAATAAGTTTATGGTTAGAGGTTCCTAAGACCACTGGAAATATGTGTTTTCTGGTGGTTGTGACCCACAGGTTGAGAACTACTGCTCTATTTTTTTTTTAAAGCTGTGTTTCAGGGCTATAACATATCTCACATCTCAGCAGCAGAACACTTGCCTATCATGTGTGAGGCCTTTGGATCCCATGCTCAGCATAGCCTATAAACACATATGGACTAGATGTGTTAGCATAGACCTGCAGTCCCAGCACTTAAGGAGAAGGAAGGAAGGAAACAGTAAACTCCAGGCCACAGTGTGAGTTCCAAGCCAAGGCAGACTACATAGTGAGATCATGTCACAAAATATCTTTGTTCTATGGTCCTTTGGCATTCTTGGGGAGATTTGTTTCATTTTGGTGTTTTGTTTTCGGGTTTCTTCCCTAGAGTCAGGGAAGATCTCTGAACTTTTGGCTGACACATTTTTGTTACAGAGTTCAGTCTATTTTGCTACCTTACTGACACAGTAACCAAAATTACCAAAAAAAAAAAAAAAAGGCCAACAATGTTCAATTTCTCTTTTACTAAGTCATTACATTGTATGATACAAAGGAGGATTATAAGAAAACTAATTTCCAGGAAACATATTGAAACAACTCACAAAGGAAAGCTAAGGTAGTCAATTCTGACTTCCAGCTATTGGGTAAATCTCACTTAGAAAGAAAAAAGGCTGTGTTCCCTGACTGCATAATGTTTCAGACAACCTGTCAATGCCTGAATTCCATGACAAGATACCCTCAAATTTCCCTCTCCTTCTGTGGCTCTCGAGCCAGCCAGAACCAGATTGGAAACATGCTTTACTGTAAGCAAATAAGGATTTCAAGAAGGTTAAATGAGGGGGAAATCGTTTAAGATATCCCTGTGGGATGAAGCAAGACAGAAAGGCTTCTGCCATGTTGTTAGCAATAGCAACTGAATAACCAACACGGCTCAGTGATCAACTCTGCCTCCAAGCAGGCTTCTTGACAATCATGTTCAATGTTAACCATGCTCCCAAACCCTCTCTCCATCATTGAGAAATAATGGGACCGCCCCAGGATCTGAGAAAAATGACCTTGCTATGCCCTGGAGGGGTGTTGTCACCTACGGATCAGTCCTTCTTGGGCCCACTATTCTCCTGCATAGTTTTCAGGATCCAGTCCACGTAGTTCTTTACCTTTGTGTAGATCCCATAGGTCCCACACTTTTTCCCCCAGGACACCAGGCCAGCCACATAGAATTTGGGGTCCTTGACATTGGGGACCGGCAGAGCAAAAGCCCCTCCGCTGTCCCCCTCACAGCTGTCCACACCCTTTTCCCCAGCACAGATCATGTTGTCAGTGAAAACGTAGTCGTTTGACCTCGCTTTGGGGTTTTCCTCTTTCACCTGCTTGCACTTTTCTAAAGATGTTACGGGTAACTTCGCCCCTCTGAGTTGAATAACATTGGTTCTCTTCTCTGTTCGGCCCCACCCAGAGATCAGCCCCAGGTCACCCTCTGAGGGATTGTAGTCTGAGGAGGTTTCTGGCAGGCAGATGGGGGCAACAGTGGGTCCCATTTTCACAGGGTCTTTGAGCTGCACCAGGGCAATGTCATTGTCAAAATTTGTCCGTGCGTTCAGGTCATCCTCTTGTTTCCAGCCGGGATGAATAATCACTCGTTCAGTGATGAGCCTCTGGGCATTTCTCAACTGCTCTATTTTCAGAAGCGTGGACCCGACATACATCACTGGGTCAGAGTTTCCCTCCACAACATGAGCGGCCGTCAGCACCCAGTACTCATTGATAAGAGCCCCGCCACCTCGGGGGGACTCAAAGTAGACCTGCCAAGGAAAACTTTGAATCTTTGTAGCGTATCCTCCAAATATCCTCTGCTGTACTCTAAAGGGCTCGGTGGGTACTCCACAGACTAGGAGGGAAGAAGAAGATAGAGAAACAGGGATTGATGCTGGCCTCCGGAAAATTCAGCCACTCAAATGTTCTACCCAGGGGGTGGCAGAGTTCTCTGGCACATCTTAATCAATTTTAGTCAACTACCTCCGTCCGTATCTGATTCTCCTAGTCTCACCTAAGCACCTCCTTTGCCAATGCCAAGCAGACTTATGGTGGAGATTGGCTATGGTGTGTGTGTGTGTGTGTGTGTGTGTGTGTGTGTGTGTGTGTGTGACTAAATCCAAATGAGCTAGTATTTTACAGTTCACACCTTGACCCACAACCCCTCTGAGGCAGATTTCATGCTTAGCACATAAGGCCAAAGACCCTAGTAGAAGCCAATGCTGGGAAACTCTTCACCTCACAATAATGGCAGCAGGCTTTCTCCCTTCCACTGACACTCAGATGAAGTCCTTATCTAGTACGTATGTGGGTGCAGGGGTGGGGATCTCACTACAGAACCCAGACTGGTCTCACAACTCACAATCCTTTCTCAGCATCCAGAGTGCTGGGATTACAAGTACACACCCCCAGACCCAGCTCTGTTAGTGTGAGTTGATCTCCACTGCCCTAGTGACTAATGTGACACCAACTGCTGATGCTGGCAGACTTTTCTATTTCCCTTCAGGTCAGCCTGGGTTGATGCTGTCGAAGGAATTCCACAGTCCAGAGTTTCTATCACTTCACTGGTCTGAGCTCTGGGAGATGGGGCTAACTGAGCCCTTCTGGGGAGGGTTACAGCTAATTTCATGCAGTAGTTACTCCCTGCATGAATAGCTATGGTTTCTACCCACCCCCACAGCCCAGATTACCTGGAATACATTTTGGAAGCTCGACACCCAGCTGGTCATTCACCCAGCTCCCATTAGCAGCGCAGTGATACTCTCCTGGTATAACACAAGGAACGAGTCACATTCAGCTCACCTCTCCCCCCTCCCCTTTGATTTGAAACCCCAGCTCCTCTGTGCGTTCAATGGGGAAACAGATCAAATGAGCTAGAAAAGAACCTTCAGCCAGGAATGATGCCACTGGCCTATAATCCCAATTCTTAAGAGGTGGAAGCAAAAAGATCCAGGCTAGCCTCTGCTACATAGAAAAGGCCTCCCTAAACCATGTGAATCCATCTCAAAAACATTAGAGAGAGATGGGGAGGGGAGGAGAGGGAAGGGGGAGAGATAGCCCAGGCTCACTTTGAACAATTCCTACCCTACCTTTCAAGGGCTAGGATTACAAACCTCCATGCCTGCCCTCCTATGGATTTTATGGGAAAATACTGGTACAGAATCAGATAACCACATGAAATCAGTGTCATAAAGAAATTCCTGTTGCACTGTGACACTAAGCTGGTGGCCTCTAGGGCTCCCCGTGAATGATCTGAGTACAGATCTCATCCCACAAGACAACTGTGTCCTTAGACTAAGACTAAAGAATCTAAAGAATAGCAAGTTCTTCTCTCTCTCTCTCTCTCTCTCTCTCTCTCTCTCTCTCTCTCTCTCTCTCTCACACACACACACACACACACACACACACTTCTCAACAAACTCTCTCCAACAGAGAGAGAGCAGCAGTCACCCTCCGAGTCACCCACGCTCCTTCACTCTCTCTTCTCTAGCAGAAGAACCCACCGCCTTCTTCCTGTTCCATGTAGTAATATGGCTCTTCGCACGTGTAGTGGATGACGGAGCCGAATATAGTATCTTCTGGGTCTTCAACTTTACCGTTCTCAATGGGTTCTGGAACACCACAGTCCACAGCTACAAGGGAAAGCAGGGAAATGGACAGTCACTCCCTCCCAGGAAGAGTTAGGGACCCATTCCGTCCTCACCCCTTCCTTACTCACATCCATAATCACCCCCCGTGATGAATCTTTCAAACGCAGCCTGTTAACGGCACCATCTCTACCCAATTCTCTAGCCCCTGATACCTGCCAACACAGATAGCGAGCGGCCAGTGCAGACAGATGGCTCTTGAGAGAGGCCAAGAGGAACCTAATTCTCTGGCTGGCAGAGGCTCCTGTGTGAGCCGGAATATATTCCCTTAGAGCTATTGACAACATATCCCATTGCCCCTTTCTTTAGAAACATGGTTGTCTAATTGGCCTAGGACTAGGAGAGGGCTACACAATCCTCTATTTAAAAAAAAAACAAAAACAAAAAAAACCTCCTTCAAAAACTCAAGTCATTCTCTCACAAGCCTAGAAGGAAACCATGCGTTTGAATTGTGATGTGTTGATTATTCCTTCCTCTTTGGTAGGAGAAAGAGGAGTTCCGCGCCGACGAGACACCTACGTTGACACTCTAGCCTGGAATTGCTCCACTGTCCGTTGCTTTGACAAGTGGAATAGAATGATGTTGAGCCAACATTTCCCTGGAGGAGAACAAACATCAACATTAATTTTGAAAAGCATACAGAAAACCAAACCCAATAATGAGATTGAATCTCTGGCCTTGGATCAATGAGAAGTCCTTATCGAAAGAGACTTGGAACACCTTTAGAAGAATAACCCAAAGTAGCCAGGAGCTGCAGTGAGAACACAGCTCTGTCCCAGCATTTCAGCTCCCTGTGCACAGGAAGTTGAGAGCGGAGCTCAACCAGGAGCTCCAGACCTCACAGGAAGGACTGACAGCCTTGAGCCGTCCTGTCTACAGGAGGTATTAATACAGCAACAACCCCACATGCTCGCAAACACTGATCTAGAGGCTGAGGTAAAAAGGTCCCTGGATGGTACTTTACCTCCACAACTTCAAATCCATCCACACAGGTTATCTTCACGACATCTCTGAACACGTATTTTGCCTTTTCGGGCTCCCAGATAGAATTAGCACTGATTTCTTTGGGACAGGGGATGGCTTGGGGAGGGCAGAAATGAGATTTTACTGCATAGCTGGAAACTGTGTGCTATTTTACATAACTCCCCACCACACCACCAACCCTCTTTTTGACACAGGATCTCTCTGTGTATCCTAGGGTAGATTGGGGCTTACTATGCAAGCCAGGCTGGTCTGACTTGCAGTAATTCTCCTGCCTCTACTTCTCCAGGGCTGGAATTGTAGCTGTCTAATAGCATCTTCAGACATTCTCGCATTTCCTGTGCATGGGGGAGAGGGGCTAGTGTACGAACCCACAGACTGGAGAAGGACACTGGGTGCCTGCTCTATCACTCTCTGTCTTACCCTCTTGAGACAGGGTCTCTCACTGCACCCGGAGTTTGCCGTGTTTGCCTAGGCTAACTGACCGCCAAGACTCTGTGATTTCCCTTTCTCTGCCCACCACTCAGAGACACAGGAATTACAAACGTACTTGGCTATGGCTAGACACGAAGATCCACACTCAGACCTCAGACTTGCTCAGCAAACGCTCTTACACTCTGGCCCTATCCCCACATACTCCCCAAAACATCCCCTCATCCTCAGTTCTAACGTCTGACATTCCAATGAGTGAAAGAATACGGTGCCACCCATTAGCTGTCCCTCCTCCCTGCTGTCTGCGTTTTCAAGACTAGTTAAAAAATTATTGACCAAGGAACAGTCTGTCTGTTTTGTTTCTACGCGTCCAAAGAATTTTATATCCCCAGTCAAAGAGGTGCGTTTAGGGTACTCACGATCTCCATGGTAACGAAGCTTCCAGCCTTTATTTTGCCCCGTTAGGTCAGTTTGAAAGACAATATCAAGAGTTTTGCTCTGGGTTTTAATAGTTAGCGGTCCAGGGAATCCATTGCCACAGTAAGGACCAAACTGTTGGTTTTTTGCAGCAAACTGGAAGGAAACAGTGTTATAAAATCACAAGAGAGGAAAATGTAAAGGAAAGAATTAGAGGGTGGGTATGAAAATGAGAGGTCTTGTAGTGGAAAAAGAAAAAAAAGAAAGATAGAAAAAGAGAGAGAGAGAGAGAGAGAGAGAGGGAAGGGACAGAGGGAGGGAGAGGGAGGGAGGGATGGAAGGAAGAGAGAGAAAGAAAGGAAGGAGGAAGGGAAGGAAAGAAAGAAAGAAAGGAAAGAAGGAAGAAAGAAAGAGAAAGAAAGAAAGAGTGGGTAGAAGGAAAGATCATTGTCATTTCAAACACTGAGTCTGATGGTGCAGGCTTGTAATTATAGCCACTCAGAAATCTGAGACAGGAGGATCACAAATTAAGGCCAGCTTGGGCAATTCAACAAGAATCTGTGCTGAAATAAGAAAATAGAAAGGGCTGGGAATGCAGCTCAGTGGTAGAGCACTTACCTGGTGCATGGGGCCAAAGGGTCAATCCTC
The DNA here is from genome assembly GCF_011064425.1 of Rattus rattus. Classification (NCBI taxonomy): domain Eukaryota; kingdom Metazoa; phylum Chordata; class Mammalia; order Rodentia; family Muridae; genus Rattus; species Rattus rattus. The sequence continues at coordinate 23,252,485 of NC_046159.1, read as the reverse complement.
AGGAGAGGAAGGAAGAAAGAAAGGCATAGAGGAAGAGAGAGGAGAGGGAGAGATTAAAAGAGGAAAGAGGACTCTCTCACCAGTAGTGGAGGCTAACATTTATAATCCTAGCACTTAAGAGGCTGGGATGGGAGGGCATTTTTGAGAGTTTTGAGGCCAGCCTGAGCTACATAGCAAAACCCTGGCTTAAGGAAGTAGCAGGATAAGGATGGAGAGAGGGGGGAAGGGGGAAGGGGAGGGGAAGAGGTAGAGAGAGAGAAACCAAAAGGGAAAATTAGTTTCCAAGATGTAGCTATGCAGTGGAGTGTTTGTCTAAAACCACAAAGAAGGCAGCTGCAAGAGAAGCCTCGGCCAATCTAAACGAGTTGGGGCTTAGAGCCAAATTCATCATCTATGACGCACAGTTAAACTGTCATGGCAGTTCCCCTCTGAGTCAGCTGGTTCCACATCAAAATCTTCTCTCCGGATAGTCAACACCAGTCGGAAGCCCTCCTGCAGCCGAATCTGGTATTCACACCTTGAGTTCTCCGGGTATGGGTTGGGATAATTGGGACTTGCGATCTCCCCAATCAGGGCAGTGAATACATCCCCACTACAGTTGACTATAGGGAGGGGAAAAACGAAAAAAGGACCAATCAGATACAAAGACAAGGAGTCCGTGCCCTCTCTGTTCCTTTCCTCCTAACCAGAGTCCTCCATTCAGATTGGCCCAAGGATCTGTTCCCCAAATGAAGCCTCCGTGAAGCAATTACCCACGGTGCTCTTGAGGGGAGCTAGCCAAGCCTATGCTGTGTCTCTCTGCTTGCTATGGTTAATATAACAAAGTTTCCATGTGGAACTTTCCATAGTTGTGAACAGCCTCCCTCTTCTCCAATTAACCAACTTTACCCTGAAGCTTCATGTTGTGGTTTGGATAGTAAACATCTCCCAAAGTGATAAGGGCTTGGTCACTGTGACACTGTTAGGTGGATGATGGATCATCGAAGTATGACCTTGAAAAGGACATTGGTACCCTTCCCCTCCCTCTCTGCCCTTTGCTCGACTACCTGACTCCCTTACATGATGCTCCACTTTACCGCAGACCCCAAAACAATGGATCCACCCACCCAACACTGAAATAGCCAGAACCATGACCCAAAATAAACATTTTATCCTTTTAACTGTTTAAGTCTCCTTTCGCAGCAATGTAAAGAGACTACACCTTATCTTCCTCCCCTCCTGAGACTCCCATTCTGTTAGTGAATAGCTAAAGCAGGTGCTTTTGAAGGGAAAGCCTCATCAAAATCGGAAAGACAAAGTCCTCAGTCCATCCCAAATCCTAGGGAACATGAGGACCTCTTGATGCTAAGCTCACCCCCACAATTCCTCATGTCATCGTGGAGGAAGTATTCTGGGGGGCAGGAGCAGAAGTATCCACCAATGAAGTTATTGCAGAAGTGGCTGCAAGGGACATCTGTAAAGTCTGTGCATTCATTTACATCTGCAAAAAGCAGAGAAAAGTCAAGGTCAAGAACAAAGACCTACAAGGAAGAATGATGTAAGCCAAATCTATAAGGAAAAAATAAACAAAACACCAGAAACGGCTTGTTACTTAAATACTCTCTAAGCCAGGCGTGATGGCTCATGCCAGTAATCTCAGTATTCAGGTGCATGAAGCAGAACTGACATGAGTTCAAGGCCAGCCTGGGCTTCAGTGCAAACCCTTTCTCAAAGAAAGAAAGGAAGAGAGACAGAGTCAGAGACAGAGAGAGACAGACAAGACAGAGAGACAGAGACAGACAGATAAAGAGACAGACAGAGAGGCAGAAAGAAACAGAGACAGAGAGACACAGAGAAAGAAAGATAGAGAAAGAGACACAGAGACAGAGAGAGAGATGGGAGGGAGGGAAGGAGGGAGGGAGGGAGGGAAGGAGGGAGGGAGGGAGGGAGGGAGGGAGACAGGGAAAAGGAAGGAAGGAAGACTCTAAGGTTCCAAGAACATCATGAAAGAATGTTGGAGCCAGAGGAAGAGAGGAAAGTGTTGTGGAATGCTGTCTTCCAGGCATGGCAGACCAAGGCACTCTTCGACTCACCAAGAGTCGAAGACTCACTTATTCCCTGCACAAGACTGTGCCTGTCAATATCCTGTCGTGGCGTGGAGAAGGACTCATGAGGCCCCACCCATCCCTGAGGATCTATAGGCAACTAATTTTTTTTTTTTTTTTTTTTGGTTCTATTTTTCGGAGCTGGGGGCCGAACCCAGGGCCTTGCGCTTCCTAGGCAACGCCCCTCCCCCTGGCCTAAATCCCAACCCCGGCAACTAATTTATTACGGGAGCAAAAGAGAGACAGCTTCTTGAGCGGTGCAGCCACTGTAAGGTGCCCATGTGCCTATAAATAGCCCCTTGACAGGCTCTTACACAATCCTAAAGAACTGGAGTTCTAACAATTGTGAGATGCCATGTGGTTGCTGGGAACTGAGCCCTGGTCCTCTATGAGAACAGTAAGTTCCCTGAACTGCTGGGTCATCTCTCTCCAGCCCCATATTTTAAAATCTACAAATACAATGAAAACGGTCTCGCTCTAAATTACTTTTCTTTTCTTTTTTCTTTTTTTTTTTCTTTTTTCTTTTTCGGAGCTGGGGACCAAACCCAGGGCCTTGCGCTTGCTAGGCAAGCGCTCTACCACTGAGCTAAATCCCCAACCCCTAAATTACTTTTCTGAAGTCTGATTCAGAGCTGTGTCCGCCGCACAGCTGTAAGGGAGCTCACACCGTGAGAAAGAAGCCCTATGACTTTTCTTCCATACAAAATACACAACACCCTGCTCTGTTGGTACATGTAACTCCAGCATTCAGAAGACTGAAGCAGGGGTTGGGGATTTAGCTCAGTGGTAGAGCGCTTGCCTAGCAAATGCAAGGCCCTGGGTTCAGTCCCCAGCTCTGAAAAAAAAAAAAAAAAAAAAAAAAAAAGAAGACTGAAGCAAGAGAATCAGGAGTTCAAGGTTAGCCTGGACTACATAGAGACACTCTGTCTGAAAAAGAAAAAAACCGGTGCCAGAGGAAACACCGAAAGTAAGGATGTCGGTACGGTGATGTCACCTGGGGAGGAATGTTAGTACCTACTTTATAGGATGTTGGTTTTTCTGTAAAACCGGATGACATTTGGACTTTATGAGCAGTCCTAACTTCATTTTAACCTGGAGATGAACGTAGAAAGACCTAGTATCACATAGTCCTTATATGATTCTTGGCAAACATTCTCATTTTCCAGTTCTTCTCTAGTCCTGAAGTTTCCGAGAGACTTACAGATACAAAGGAAGCTTTCTATCACTAAGCGGGAGTGATTTTTTTTTTTTCGGAGCTGGGGACGATTATTTTTTAATACAGAGTCTTTTGTACCCCAGGCTGCCCTTGAACTCCTGATTCTCCTGCCTCTACCTCCTTGGTACTAGAATTACAGGGGTGTGCACCATGCAGAATTCCCAGCCCACTTTTTACATTTTTTCCTAATTTTTTTTTTTTGAGACAAAATCACTATATATCCCTGGCTGTCCCAGAACTCACTCTATAGACCACACTGGCCTCAAACTCACAGAGACCTGCCTGCCTCTGCCTCCTGAGTGCTGGGATTAAAGGTGTGCACTACTACACCCAGCTTAGATCTGTATTTATCATTACTGTTGTCCATGCATGTGTAAGCACATACTGGGGACATCCCAGGGCACACACGTGAAGGTCAGAGGACAAACTTATAGAGTTCTTTACTCCTTCTACCTTCTCATGGACCCTGAACTCTAATGGGTGGTTGCATGGCAACCATTTCACACACTAAACTGTCTTACCAGCCCCCCTTTTGCTTCTGATATGGAGACAGGATCTTACTAAGTTGCCTGTGTTGACCTTGAGTTGACAATTCTTCTGCCTTGGCCTTCAGAGTGTACGGGCCTGCACCACCGAGACCAGATCCTTATCTTTATAGGAAGACCATGGTGCCCACACTGTAGGGTTGAACTGAAAACCGAGTTCATGAAACTAAGCCTTCTGATAGAGCGCCGCTTCTCAATGGTTCTCATGCTCGAGAGCGACTTCTCAATGGTGCACATGCTCATAATCTGCTTTAACACCACTAACATGTGATAAAGTCACACAAAGGTAAATCCAGGGCAAGTCAGCATCTGTTAAAGGCATGAACAACCCTGGGGCAGTGGCACACAGCCGGGGTTGCGTATCGAGACCATGACTCAAAGGGAGAGAGAACGGAATCCTCATCGGATGCACTGTGTGGTACTTTACCTGCCTCTCGTCTTTTCATTGACTCCGATGTCACGCACAGAGAGAGGGAAGCCTTACCTACAGCCGTGTAATACGCTGCAAAGCCAGTAAACCGTTCCTCGTTGGAGAAGTCTGACGTAAAGACCACCTGGAGCCTATTGTATGGGAATTGAAACTCTTCTACAATGGGGGAGTTGGGACTCTTGCTGGTCCTCTGGCCACAGAGTCTCTCTTCCTCGATGCCTCCTGAGATTATCTAAGAGAAGGATCAAATGTTAAACTAAGAATGGGCAAAGAGAGCAGAACCTTTACTCCCCATCTCCAGGTCTGTCTGTCTGCCTCTCCTGTCCATCTCCCCCATCCACACCTCATCTGCCCCCAGTGCTGGGGATCAAACTCAGGGACTTGTCCTTGCACGGCAAGTACTCTACCACTGAGCCATGCCCCCACCCCATAGGACAGCTTGACAACACACAGCCCCCCAAATCCTCTCATTCCTCATCCCTCCCCCCCCATCTCTCTCCCTCCTGTGCCCGTAACATACCTGCACTGAGTCGTATGCACAGTTCTCTGACAGCTCCACGTCCAGATGGGTGAAGTAGAGGTGAATCCCAAACCCCTCTGGGACTTCTATGTCCCAAGTTTTCACGACCTCATTGGGGTATGCCTGGGGATAATTAGGGGACAGGATCTCCCCATACATGGTAGGCTCAGCAGAAAACGATGCCAAAAGAGAAAAGAAGACAAAACACCTGGAAGGAGAGGGAAAAAGTCACAGAGAGGCAAGGAAGCCAGGAGCCAATGGCTTCACGCAGAACTCTGACCGTTAGGCAGCCAGCACACCACAGAAGAGACAAAGCTTAGAATAAATATATATATATATATATATATATATATATATATATATATATAAATTAAAGATCAAGGTTGAGATCTGAGCTCTCTCTGGAGAAAACTAAGAAGCCACATATAACAGCCCTGTGTGTAAGCCCAGCAGTCTGGGGACAGAAGGTGGTTAGTGAGTGTCATGACAGCTTGGACGGCATAGTGAGACCCTGACTCAAAACCGTGAAAGAGAGAAAGAGAGTGGAGATGGAGTTCGTGCACATTTCTGTCATTACCTGAACACTTACCACATCTCTGGCGATTTGCCCATGGCTCTCTGGATCTCTGACTTGAGAGGTAAAGGGCAGCCGGGCTGGCTGTCTTTATCTGACAAATACAGGTGACTGCTTTGGCAGTGAGGGGCCACCCAGGGCTCAGTGTCACCTTCGCAAGAATACCATAGAGATAGGTTCCTATCAGGAGTGGTCATCACATGATACCTGGCCTCTCACATCCTCTGCCTGAGACTTCCCAGACTAGCGCCGAGTTACCCTGCCCTGAGCCATCCTCCAGTTTTTCTGCAAATGAGTGGAGTTTCTCCCTGTCTTTTGTGTCCTCCTCCACCCAGTCCTGGCCCCTTGCATCCGTCTGGTCTCTCCGCATTTCCACGCAGGCCTGAGCATCCTGACCGCCCTCCTGAGATCAGACCCATCCCCTCCGATTCAAGTCAGCTCTCCTTGATGTGCTATTGCAGGTGCTTCTGCTGGTGGCCCAGTGGCCACTGGTGAAGGAATGAGTTTCCTTCAAAAGGGACAGGAAGGGATCTTGGGAGAAGCTAATCCGAAAGAAAGTATGCCCCGCTGTGACAGGATGCAGAGAATGATGGGAAAAAAAAAAAAAGGAAAGTAGCTGAGAAACTTCAGGGCATGCCAGTGTGCCTTCCTTTACTTTTCTGGAATTTGTTTTGTCTTTTTTGCTTTAAAAAGCAAGGTATCTTCCCATAGTTCCCAGAAAAGTCTTTCACAAATTGCCTTTAGCCCTGGAAACACTGCTATGTGAAAAGATGAGGCTGGGGTGGGGTGGGATGGGGTGGGGTGGGGTGGGGGCGGGGGTCCAGCATATGAGAACCCGTATCTGTATTCTGCCCTTGCTCTGAGCTCCTTCCAACCCTCCATCTTTGCTCCAAACCTTACTCTCATGGTTCACTGTCTTTCCCTGTTCCCCCATCAAAGTTCCGCTCTTCAAGCCTTGCTCTTTAAAATTGTTACCTTCAGGAGCTGATGGGAACAAGTGGGTCAGCCTCCTCTCCTGCTTCTGGTCATGCCGTGAAGCCCCTGCGGCTCCAGAGGGCTCTGCACGAACCTCCACCCCACCTCCCTGTTCTGTCTGCTCTAGGATTCCCTACCACAGTGTGTTGTGCGTGTCCGAAATTCCCTGTTCCAAACAGCGGGGGCTGGGAGACCACAACCTAGGAAAGTGTAACCGGCCTTGATCTTCGAGCTCCCTCTGCTTTCAAAACAAGAACTGCATCAGCTTCCCTGGGTTGAGAGATCCCAAGAAAAGAGGGGAATGGGGAATTTTGAGATTGCCTAATTCTCTCTTTCAGCCAAAGGGTGTGTTTCAGAACTTTCGGGGAAGTCAGGTGATTTATTTTTAAAGGAGGGAGGGGTTAATAGGAGGGGGGAAAACTAAACTCAGAAAGTCCAACCCTCTATCTGTGTGAGTCACAAATCAAAGAAGGAGAGCCACCACAAGTAGAAGTCGATGCCCGAAAGCTATAGGAAAAGCAAGATGGCTCAGGTACCTAAGTCCAGGCAGAAAGACTTGAAATTCTACAGTCCCTGGGACCCCCGCATCATAGGAGAAAAAACAGCTCTTACAAGCTAGCCTCAAAGACAATGTAAATGACAATGTAATTATTTAAATTAAAAATAATCCCGTCTTTGAGACAAATTTAGTGGTTGAGTGACAACTTACACCTAGACTGCAGACAACACGTGCTCTCTCCTGTTCTTTGTCCTAAAAGTCCTATCTCGAGGCTGGGCAAGGTGGCCAATGCCTGTAATTCCAGCTCCGAGAACCTGAGTCTAGCCTGGGCTACATAGAGAGTATCCGGCCAGCTAGTTCTGTATAATACATTTGTTTCTTGTTTAATTTGATGCACAGCTGTGACTCCAGTCCTTAGGAAGTGAAGCCAGGAGCTATCAGAAGATCAAGGTTAGTTTTTCCTTACATAGTCAGTTGGAGGTCAACCTGGGCTACCTGAGATCAAAAAAGGGATGGAGGAAGAGAGGGAGGGAGGGAGAAGAGGGAAAAGATCCATTGCATCACTTAACCATGACCCTGGGGTCATAGGCATCATTTTACAAAGGCAATATGGCTAGAGAGACCTATAAGTAGTACCTACCCCCATCTCCGGGCAGAGACAACAGCCCACTAGCAGGATTTAATCTTTCTGAACACATTGGTCTCCACTCCTTTCAGGGGTGGTAAGATGTAGAAAGGATGAGGCATGGTGCCTGTGCACATGGCTAACCTCTGCTTACCCAGAGCCAGACCTGGAGTTAGAAGGCAAGCTCTTAGTGTTGCCAGGATTTTTGGCTTGTCTAACGTTGTTTCTCAAACTCTAATAAATTTGCCCTCAAGCGTCATTCTGAATCCATTTCTAAATTATTTATTAGTGAGGACATGAACAGATGGCTCAGAGGTTAAGAGCACTGACTGTTCTTCCAGAGGACCCAGGTTCAATTCCCAGCACCCACATGGTGGCTCACAACCTTCAATGTAATTCTGGTTTCATGGGACCTGACACCTTCTGGCCTCTATGGACACCAGGCATGCATGCGGAATGCATATATATATATATGCGGACAAAATGCTCATACACATAAAATAAAATAAGTAAATCTAAAAGAAATTTTCTGAATAGCAATGAACCGTGCTCCTCTTCCTCTCCCTTCTCCTCTCTCTCTTCCTCTCCCCTTCCTCCTTCTTCCTCCTCTTCCCTTTCTCCTCCTCTCCCTCCTCCTCCTCTCCTTCCTCCTCCTCTCCCTCCTCCTTCTCTTTTTCCTCCTCCTCCATCTCCTCCTCTCATTCTTCTTCCTTAGGACTGGGTCTCACTGTGTAGCCCTGACTGACCTGGAACTTTCTGTGTGGTCCAGAGCAACCTTGAACTCACAGTGAATGCCTGTCTCTACCTCCCAAATGCTGTGTTCCACCATGCCAGGCAAAACAGAAGATGCTTTTTTAGGTCTAAGCCTGTAGGACCTTAAACATGGCCTCATTCCTCCCCCAGGTATATCTCTGGGAACCCCAGAAGCAACATCAAACCTTTGTTTACAGTATAAACATCCTTAGGGCTGAAGAGATGGCTCAGTGGTTAAGCCTGTTCTTCCTGAGGACTGGAGTTCAGATCCCAGCACAAACAGGAGAGTTTCACAACCTCCTGTAACTCAAAGTTCAGGGGATCTAATGCCTTTCCCTGGCCTCCAAGGGCTCCTTCATACACATGGTACACATAAACTCACACACACGCAACACTAATAAGTAAATTAAGTAGCTTTAAAAAGAATAGTTTAAGCAGGGAATGGCCCACACGTTTACTCTGGGAGTCTGAGGCTAATCTAGTCTACAGAGCAAGTTCCAGACTAGCCAAAGCTTCATAGTGAGACCCTAGCTAGATAAATGGGTAAATAGATAGAAGATAGATGAGAGATTGATAGATCATTCATACATACATACATACATACATACATACATACAAACAAACAAACAAAACAAAAAGCTTGGGTAATGGCGGTGCATGCCTTTAATTCCAGCACTTAGGAAGCAAAGACAGGTGGATCTCTTAGAATTTGAGCCAACTCTGATCTACAGAGTGAGTTCCAGGGCAGACAGGGCTAAACACAGCCAATGAAACCCTGTCTCAGAGAGAGAGAGAGAGAGAAAGAGAGAGAGAGAGAGAGAGAGAGAGAGAGAGAGAGAGAGAGAGAGAGAGAGAGAGAGAGAGAGAGAGAGACCCTTCCCTTAGCACACTGTCCTTTGGCCACTGGACATATTCCTTAAAAGCTGGCTATCCCTGTGAGGAAAGGGGGCTCTCTATCCATCTCTAAACCTGCTGCCAAGCCGCGGAAGGGCCCACTGCAGCCAAGTCCAAGGGTGGGACAGGATAGGGCTCATGGGCCTGCCGAGTTAAAGTGCTCAGGGTCCTGGGAAAACTCCAGAGTGAAGAGCTGGGATGTTCCTGCCGGTGTTCCAGGCGGTGGCCAAGAACTGGGACCAAGCCACAGATGAGAACTACTTGGAGGTCTTCACACGGGGAAGAGGGGCCCGGCCGGCCCGCGAAGTCACGGGGACCACCCTAAGAGATGATGGTATTAGAAGTAGAGACTCCTCTGGCAGGTCACAAGGACAGCAATGGCTGTTTCAACTGTGAGACCTTCCTAAGCCTCTGAGCTCCACAGATAGGCCCTTCAGCCACCCCCACTCCCCCCCATCACCCCCGTGCTTGAGAGGCAAGTGTCCTCTCTCTGAGAGCTAGAAGATCAGGGAAGCCGGTTTCTGTCCAGTCGCTGTGGAAGAGCCAGGGTTTGCACACTTTCGTTTCTCCTCCACAAATGCAGTAGAGAAGAATCCTCGCCGCCGCCGCCACCGTCGCCGCCCCCACCCCCGCTCCACCCCCGCCCCCAGCTGGAAGCTTGTTCCCGCCGCGAGGTAGCCATCTAGTGTTGAAAGTTAAAACATGGCTTTTAAAAAACTGTTGAAAGAGCATCTTCACTTTCCCCTGCCTCTCTTGTGACCCAGGGTTTTACCGCATCAGCCCTAACCCGACCCAGTGCTGTGAACTGTCCTGTGACCTCATCTGGGGTCCGTATACACCGAACCCGGTGCAGACAGCTGCGGCAGACACTCAAGTGTGTCTCTTCTTTGAGAAGCCCACACCCTTGTGCGTCTTATTTTCTTCCTCACTGCCTCATGTACTTAAAATACATGTTTAAAAAAACGTTTTTTCCGGTTTTTATTTGTTTGTTTGCTTGCTTGCTTGTTACTTGGTTGTTTGGGGATTTTTTTTTTTCCAAGACAATTTTTCTCTGTGTAGCCCTGGCTGCCCTTGGAACTTACTCTTGTAGACCAGGCTGCCTGCGTCTGCCTCCCACATGCTGGGATTAAAGGCGTGTATTACCACCACCAGGGTTTGTTGGGTGGTTTTGTTTTGTTTTTGTTTTTTTCAAGACAGGGATTCTCTGTGTAACCCTGAGTGTTCTGGATCTCTCTCTCTCTCTCTCTCTCTCTCTCTCTCTCTCTCTCTCTCTCTCTCTCTCTCTCTCCACCCCCGCTCATCCCCTGCCTCCCAAATCTGTCATTAACAACCAAAATCGGATTTAATAAGAAAAAGAAAAGCCGGGGTTGGGGATTTAGCTCAGTGGTAGAGCGCTTGCCTAGCAAGCGCAAGGCCCTGGATTCGGTCCCCAGCTCCGAAAAAAAAGAAAAGAAAAGAAAAAAAGAAAAAGAAAAAGAAAAGAAAAGAAAAGAAAAGAAAAGAAAAGAAAAGAAAAGAAAAGGGAAAAAAAGCCTTTCGGAAGCACTTCAGCTCTGTTTTGTACTATCTTGAAATTCTGTTCCTCCCCGGGCTGTGACGTCTTCCCCTCCTCCAGTGACACTCTTGTGTGGGACATGTTAGTGTCTATTTTTCCCTGGAGCCCAAGCGTCAGAACCCCAGTACTGAGCTGGCTGGTGAGCTCCGCCTCGTAGGACATCTTCGTCAAAAGAATACTCACTTTTTTCAATCTTCATTTTTGTTTAGGTGTGATTGTTTTGCCTTACTATGTACCGTGTGCATACAATGCCGGAAAACGCCAGAAGGGGGCGGCCGATGCCCTGGGACTGGAGTTACAGCGGGTTGTGAGCCTCCTTGTGGGTGCGGGAATGGAACCTGTTTCCCTCGAAGCGAAGCCATTGTTCTTAACAGCTGCGCCATCTCTCCGCCCCCCCGCCCCCCACAGGCGTTCTCTGACTCTTCCGGTATTTTCAGATATGCATCTCTTTTATGACATCTGTCATTGACTTTCATGAAGTCCCTCTGCTTTAGAGCCATTTTCCTCCTCCGGCAGGCTTTCTCCTTGACCTCCTGCTGGTTTGGGAACAAAAAGTCACCAAACAGGTACGTTTTGGTTTTGTCCTGAGACAGAGTCACATGTACTTCAGGCTATTTTCAAATTCACTATGCAGCAGAGGGTCGAAAATCCTCGAAATTCTGATTCCCCTGCCTCCTCCTCTGGGTGCTGGAATTATGAGTATCACCCACCACACTGGACTCTCTTCTGCGTTTTAACTTCAGTCCCTGTAATGACCTTGAGCCACCCTCAACACCAGCAAACTCAGCCCTAATAACTCTCCAACCTTGAAATGCATCCAGGAAGCTGGAGAATGACCCATGCTCAGGAACAAGTCACCGGGATCCAAGGTCAGACCTTCTCCTGTTTCTTCCTCTACGTAGGATGGAGTTTCCCAACCCAGCACACCATACCTATCCCTTTGCCCTTACAAGCTAAAGCTGGGCTGCTCTGTCGCTCATGTGATACCTGTAGGAGGTCAGTTCCAGAATGGGACATTATCAGTAAGAAAATCAGTCAGACCCGTTCCAGGCTTAGTCACCAACTCAGGACACTACTGAGAGTTACTAAAGCAGTGGTTCTCAACTTTCCCAGTGCTACAACCCTTTGATACAGTTCCCAGAGTTGTGGTGACCCCCCCCCTCCAGCCACAAAGTTATTTTCATTGTTACTTCATAACTGTGATTTTGCTACTGTTATGAATCACAATGTAAATATCTTGGAGCTAGAGGTTCGCTGAGGAGGGTTGCGACCCACAGGTTGAGAATCACTGGACAGGAGCCTTAGACACGGAGTCTTGTAAGAGAAAGTTGGATCGTGGGGCACATGCTCATCTGCTTTTTGTTCCAAATGGGGCGAGCAGCCTCTATCACCACACACTGTAGCTATTATGTGCTGGGTTGTCTCAGGTCCAAAACAATAGGAAGAAGTGACCGTGGACTGAAGTCTATGAGACCATGAGCTAAAATCAACCCTTCCTTATGATAAGTTGCTTATCTTGGATATTTGATTTTTTTTCCCCTACCCTAAAGAATTGAAGCTTGAAAGGGGGCTCAGAACAGCTGGCATTTCCACAGTGCCGAACGGTGGACCAAACTGTTTCCCCTTTTTCTGCTAACCCTTCCCAGATCCAAGCTAACCCCTGTTCCTCTCTCATCTTCCCTGGGTTTATCCTACACCGGGTGAGAAGTGCATCTTCCCTGACGACAGCTCTACACCTTGCTGAAGCTGTGCTGCTCGTCAGAGTCAGATCCCGGGGGCTGTGTTTCTCCAAATGTCATAAAAACAGAGTGTCCTTTCTCTAGTAACTGCTTTTTGTGGCCTCCAGGGTGGGGAACACAGCCTGACGGGTACAGTGCTTTCTTGGCGTGCCCCAGGGCCTGAGGTCAATCCCTAGTCACACAGAGAAAGGAAAACAGAACGTTAATGTGTCATTACGGTTCATTTGTCTAACAAATAAGGTTCCTGTTGATTTGCGGTACTTCAGGCTAAACCTAGGGTGAGCTGTGCAAGCCCTGGACCACTAAGCACCTCCCTAATCCTCCCTAACCTTTTAGCAGTTTGGGTTTTTAAAAGATTTTTATAGGGCTGGTGAGATGGCTTAATGTGTGAAGATGCTCACTGCCAAGCCTAATGACCTGAGTTAAATCCCTACATGATAGAAGGAGAGAACTGACTCCCATGGCTGTCCTCTGCCCTCCATACAGACACGAATCTTGTGCAACCATATGCGCGTGCGCGCACGCGCACACACACACACACACACACACACACAAATAGTAAAAATTTTAAATTAATTTAAAAGGTGTTTCTTTACATTTATGTGTTATCTATATGTGCCTGTGTGCACACCACATGTGTGCAGGTGCCTACAGAAGCCAGAAGAGGATGCCAGATGCCCTGGAGCTGAAGTTACAGGCAGTTGTGAGCTGCCCAACTTGAATGCTGGGAACTGGATTCAGGTCTTTTGCAAGAATCATGAGTCTTTTTTAACTGCTGAGCTGTCTCTTCAGTCACCCCCTCTCCTATTCCTTCCCCCCATCCCCACCCCATCGACGTTGTTGTTTAGACTTGAGCTGCCAGGCTGGCCTTGAATTTACAATCTCAGGCCCTGGCCTCCTCAGCAGCTGGGATTATAGGCCTGCCCCAGGAAGTAGACAGACATACACTGCGTGTTTACTCTGTACTGATAGTACGAACACAGGCAAGGGTCTTCACGTGTGCCCCGCCCTGTGTGCCCAGTCCTGTGTGCCCCCTTCCTTCCCCATTCCCATACTTGCTTTCCCAGCGAGATTAATGGTGCATCCCAGTAACCCAGCACTGAGGAGGGCCGAGGTAAGGAAGAGCACCAAGCCACCAGGACTACAGAGGTAGTGAGACCCTGTCTCAAAAAACTAAATACATTTTTAAAAAGAAACTTGCTTTCTAGTGGAAGAAAAGACAAAAAAATGAGTGAAAGTTTAACGATAACACAGTGGGTTTTATTTTTCTGTGTATATGTGATTAGCTTTTCAATTTATTATCTTAAGAAGTAACCATCTGGCTTGCTTCCAAAATTGAACATATTAGTCTGTTTTTTTATTTCTTTTTTTTTTTTTTTTTTGCTAGCAACTTTTTCTCTTGAATGCACAAAACAAGATCACATATATAGTTGATTTTCTTTAAGTTGGGGGGGAGGGTTGGAGAGATGGCTCAGTGGTTAAGAGCACTGACTGCTCTTCCAGAGGTCCTGAGTTCAATTTCCAGCAACCACAGAGTGGCTCGCAACCATCTGTAATGGGATCCGATACCTTCTGGTGTGTCTGAAGACAGCTACAGTGTACTCATATAAATAAATAAATCTTTTAAAAGGATGTTTCTGACTAGGTGGTTTATTTATTTTTTTCTTTTCTATTTTTCGGAGCTGGGGACCGAACCCAGGGCCTTGCGCTTGCTATGCAGCGCTCTACCACTGAGCTAAATCCTCAACCCCAAGGTGGTTTATTTTTGATGGCCCAGGCTAGCCTCCAGTTCCAAGCCAATTTTTCCCATAAGCCTTTTGAACACTGGGATACAGGTGTCTTCCCCATATCCACCAGTTTTTTGATTCATTTTGTTTTGTTTGCTTGGTTGGTTTGGTTTGATTGGGGGGTGGCTTGTTTTTCAGTGGGTTGGTTTGGGGGGGGTGTTGGTTTAGTGAGGGTGTTTGTTTGTTTGTTTGTTTGTTTGTTTGTTTTTGAGACAGGGTTTCTCTGTGTATTCCTGGCTGTCCTGGAACTTGCTCTATAGACCAGGCTGGCCTCAAACTCACAGAGATCTGCCTGTGTCTACCTCCTGAGTACTGAGGTTAAATGCTTGTGCCACCATGCCTGACTTTGATTCTTTTTCTTGAGACTGGGTCATACTACACAGCCCAAGCCGGCCTTGAACTCAGACTCAGCTGACTGTTGCTGCTGCTGCTGCTGCTGCTGCTGCTGCTGCTGCTGCTGCTGCTGCTGCTGCTGCTGCTGCTACCCTGTGCGTTGAACCTTCAGTTTTGAACACACTGGGCATGCGCTATCCCAACGAGCCTATGTTCCCAGTGTGTTGTTTCATACTTTACTATGATGGTGTGTATAACTGACAGGCCACACCCGTGCGGTGGGTATGAGGAGGTCTGAAGACACCCTGGTGCAGTCAGCGTTCTCTTCCATATCTACACCGGATCTGGGGGTTGAGTTCCGGTTCAGTCTTGTATGGTGAGTGGTTTTACCCTCAGAGCCATCTCTGTTCCTCCAGTCAGTTTTGTACCTGTTTTTATTTCATGATAGTGTCACGCTGAGGTTCCTGGGTAGATCTTGTAATCCTCCTGCCTCAGCTTCCTAAGTAGCTGTGATTAGGGGTCTGTGCTTAGCCTAGCTACAGGAGAGAGGTGGGGAAGTGTGTGGAGCAGAGGGAGACGTGGACCCCTGTGGAGGTCTTTCCAAATCTGTTCTCTCCTTCTACAGTGAGTTCCAGGGATCAAAGTCAGGCCATCAAGCTTGTGAAGCAAGAGCTTTTATTATCTGCTAAGTCACCTCACTGGCCTTGAAATGGCTTTTAAATGTGCCCTAAACCCCCTCCTTTGGCAACACGGAGTTTATGTCCTTTCTTCCTTTGAATATGACTGGGGCTCTGATCCCCACAACCAGTAGACAGTACAGTGGACATTTTGTAAATTGCAAAACCAGTTGGGAAAAGGGCCATCGTGCACCCCACAGCCCTGAACTCCACAGATAACATCTCCGAGTGCTCTGAAGGACGCCCTGTCCTGTAGCTGCAGGCTCACTCTGGTTTACGTCCTGTTAGTTCCATCCTGTGATTAGCTGAGTTACAACACACTTGAACTTCAGTATCCTAATGTCTGTTCTTAAACTGAAGGGCTTGACTGGGAAGAGATTTGATTCCATTCTTTTTAACCAGGCCATGTGGGAAAACTTTGATGAAGCAGAGACATCCAGCCCCTAGAAACTCTTCTTCATTTTATTTTTTCGTTTTTCCAGATGTGTAGCCTTGGGTGTCCTGGAGTTCACTCTGTAGGCTGGGCTGGCCTCCTCGAACTCAGAGATCCACCTGCTGAGTGCTGGGATTAAACACTTGTTGCACCACCACAACCAGGCCCTCATCCTCTGTGCATGCCTCTGTGTGTGTGTGTGTGTGTGTGTGTGTGTGTGTGTGTGTGTGTGTGTGTGTGTGTAAGTCAGAGGACAACTAGCAAGAATTGGCTTTCTCCTCTATCATGTGGGTCCCAGAGACTGAATTCAAACAACCAGGCTTTATCCATGATGCACTGCACGGGCCCAGGGGCTGCCCCGGCACAGGCCCAGGGGCTGCTCCGCCCCAGCCATCCTCCCTAAAGGATGCCGCTGCTGTTGAAATCGGGCTGTAATTCCCATCGTATGAGACAGTGGCTTCCCAGGTTGTCCCTGGGGACAGGGGCACACAGTTCAAGCAGAATTGAACTTCGTTCTGAGTTCAAATGCAGAAGCAGGATAACTGTGCACTTGGCTGTGCCTGCGGACATCACCGCCTGCCCAGCAGTGCCCATGAGGCACAGACTGATAAATGCATTCCTCAGAGTTAGAAGAGCACCGCTCTGTAAGCTTATCGAAGTCACTGGGGCCATATGAACATAGTCTACCAAGAAAAACAGGCTAGAGAATTGATCAAACACACCAGGCCTAAAAGGAGTGCCACACCCCATCTGGCACCGTAAAGGAAAGGACACCAACCTTTCCAGGATAATGGCCCTATAGGACCTGTCATCTGACCAGCTGGGGACCAACGGGCAGAGAACTGATACCTCACTGGCTTCCGCTCAGTAGTGCCCACTGTTGGCATGACCTAATCAAATTGCCGTCCGTCCATTTGACCATCTACCCAGTTGTTTGTCCTTCTGGACCGGTTCGATACTTGCTTTGCCTCTGCAGCTTGACTCAACCCCGACGCTCAGCTTAGCTATAAACCTGCAGATTGGACGCTTGGCTCTTTAGCAACCCAACAATTTGACATCTAATTGCCAACCATTGAAATTCTTGTCATATTACCAGGGTAGGGATAATGTGTGTGTGAGAAGGAGAGAGAAGGGGCGTGTACAAGTGCTAAGACATGCATTTGCACATGCATATGAAAGTCAATGTTAGGTGTTTTTCTTTATTGATTTCTAGCTTTTTTTGTTTGTTTGATCATTGGTTGTTTGGTTGGGTTTTGGTTTTGTTGTTTTTGATGTTGCTCGTAGTGGTGGTAGTGGTGGTGGTTTTGGCAGCATTGGAGGTGGTGGTGGTGATAGTGGTGCTGATGGTAGTGGTGATGATGATGATGGTGGTGGTGATGGTGGTGATGGTGATGGTGATGGTGATGGTGGTGGTGATGGTGGTGATGATGATGGTGGTGGTGATGATGGTGGTGATGATGGTGATGGTGGTGGTGATTGTGATGATGGTGATGGTGGTGAGGATGATGGTGGTGGTGATGATGGTAATGATGGTAATGATGGTGATGGTGATGATGATGATGGTGATGATGGTGGTGATGGTGATGGTGGTGGTGGGGGTGGTGGTGTTGATGTGTGGTGGTGATGGTGGTGATGGTGGTGATGGTGGTGGTGATGGTGGTGATGATGGTGATGATGGTGGTGATGGTGGTAGTTGTGGGGCTCACAGTTTGCTTTTGAGACAGGCTCTCTCACTGAACCTAGAGCTCACTGATTTGTCCAGACTGGCTGTCGTGCAAGCTCCCAGGATCTTCCTGTCTCCATCTCACCAGTACTTGGATTAAAGAGGCACAGCACAGCCAGGCACAGTGCTGCATGCCCTTAACCCCAGCACTCTGGAGGCAAAGGCTACTGGATCTCTGTGAGTTCTAGGCCAGCCTGGTCCACAGAGCTATTTCCAGGACAGCCAGGGTTACACAGAGAACCACTGTCTCAGAAAGAAAACAAACAAAAGCTGTGCTGGAGATCCACACTCAGGGCCTCATGCTTGCGGAAGCGAGCATTTCGCTGACATCTCCCCGCCCTGTGTAAATTGGAACCATATGAGCATATTAAAATCATATCAACAACCAGGCCAGAGAATTGATCAAACATGCTATGCCTAATTAGAATGTCACACCTTCATCTGCATCATAAAGAAAAGGTCCCCAACATTGAGATGGCAAGACCCACCCCATGAACCTGTCATCTTCCTTTCTTTCCTCCTTCCTTCCCTCCCTCTTTCCTTCCCTCCTTCCTTCCCTCCCTCCTTTCCTTTTCTTCCTTCCCTCCTTCCTTTCTTCTCTCCTTTCCTTTCCTCTCCTCCCTCCTTTCTTCCCTCTTTCCTTCCTTCCTTCCCTTCTTCCTTCCCTCCCTCCTTCTTTTCTTCCCTCCCTCCTTCTTTTCTTTCCTTCCCTCCCTCCTTCTTACCTTTCCTCCCTCCTTCTTTTCTTTTCCTCCTTCCCTCCTTCCTTTCTTCCCTCCCTCTTTCCGTTCTTCTGTCCCTCTCTCCCTCCTCCTTCCTTCATACAGGGTCTTGTATATTCCGAGAACTCACTATGCAGTAGCAGATGATATTAAACTTCTAATCCTAGCCTCTCCCTTCCAAATGCTGGGATTACAGGCACACACAGGGAAATCAGGCCCAAGGCTTCTCAAATGCTCACCAAACACTGTTGTCCCAACTGAACTACGCCCCCAGACCCACTTTATAGAGCCATTCCATAACTTACACATATCCATATCCATCTGCAGTGACCATCAGGTATGTGCTGTGTGTTCATAAAGGTAATGTTAGTGATTAAGATTGAGCCCAGGCTTTTATTGTTATTGTTATTGTTTGTTTGTTTGGGACAGGGTTTCACTATACAGCCCTGACTGACCTGAAACTCACTGTGTAGACCAGACTGGCCTAGGTTCACCTGCCTCTACCTTCTGAATGCTGGAATTAAAGGTGTGGACCCCCATGCGCAGTTTTAAGACTGGAATAAAAGTGCCTGTGTGTCTTTCAGTAGCTACCTATCAAGGAAAAGTGGGACTACTTGGCAACTGGTGGCCAGCCAAACCCAAGTAGCTTGTGACTTTAGTGCTAACCAATATATTGTGACATTGTCCAAAGACACAAACATGTCTGTCTGTTTCTGACATAGCCCCACTCAGGATACCTGGCCACTCAGGATTCCTTAAGGAAATGTCAACAACCTCCCAGAAGCAGTAGCTGGGCAAAACACTAACTAGTTCCTCTGACTCACCCCACCACTTCTGGGCCTAAATCTACATAGCTCACGTCCCAGCAGTCCTAAAAGGCAAAGCCCAAAGTATCACCGAAGAGACCTGAAATCACAGCAACTCAGGGAGGAAACAGTACAGACAACATAGTGTGACTCTGTCAAAACCAAAGGGGGGAGTTGCTTGTTGTCTGATTTATATAAACAGAGATGGACGCATCGTAAGCAGAAACTGATGTCGAGAGAATAGGTTAACAGCAAGAGAAACATAAAGGGGGCCAAGCCAGGCTTACGCTGTAGGCTCACTGGGAGCTCTGTGCTTCACACCGCAGGGTGTTGCAAGTAACTCCAGCAGTTGAAGGAAACCCCGGGGCAAACCGTGTCCCTCAGTGAGTGAGTCAGACACCGCAGACCTGCTTTCAGCTTGCTACAGGGGAAGGAGTTTAAATGCTGGCCGTGATGCTACTCTGGCTGTGAATACTGCAAGCTCCGGCCTTGACTTCCCTGCTATGACTACAGGCAGGGACTGTGAGCTGAAACCAACTCTCCCTGTGTTAGTTAGGGAGAAAGTTAGGACTTCTATTGCCAGGGAAAAGCGCCATGACCAAAAGCAACTTGTGGAAGAAACAGTTTATTGGTTTACATGTTCTGAACACAGTCCATGGAGAGGAGCAAAAGCAGGAACTCAAACAAGGCAGGAACCTGGAGGCAGGAGCCAATACAGAGGAATGGAGGGGTGCTTCTTACTGGCTTATCCTCATGACTTGCTCAGCATGATTTCTTATAGAACCCAGGACACCCAGCCGAGGGATGACACCACTCCCAGTGGGCTGAGCCCTTCCCCCATCAATCACTAATTAAGAAAATGTCCTCCCGTGTTGCCTACAGTCAGAACTTCTGGAGGCATTTTTCTCAATTGAGGCTCTCTCCTCTCCAAGGTTTGTCAAGTTGCCATAAAACTAGCCACGCTCCCCCAAGCTGCTTTTTGTCAGGGTATTTTCTTACAGTGACAGAAACAAAACTAGACACATGCCACAGACCACCCTAATCTAGATAATTCCTCTTTGAGACCTCTTCTTTCCCAGGGATATGAGAGTGTACGTAGCGGACAATTAAACCTAACCATCACAGTAAATCACCTTGAGTATTCCTCCTCGCAGATATATTTATGAATATGTATGTGAAGTATATGTGCTTGCTGTCTCCCCACCCCCTTTCCAGTGCCGGGGAGTGTACATCCTAGGCAAGAAGAGAAGCACATGCCTAGAATCCCAGAAAACTTGGGGAAGATAGAGTCAGGGGAATCATGAGTTCAAGGTCATCAGTGAGTTTGAGGTCAGAGTAGGCTATATGAGATGCTGTCTCAAAATACAATTCGGGGACTGAGGAGATGGATCACAGGTTTAGAACACCGGTTGTTCTTCCAGAGCCTCCAGGTTCAGTTCCAAGCACCCACATGCCGTTTACAACATCAGTAACAATAGAGCCGGAGAATCCAGTGCCCTCTTCTGACCTCCCTGGACACCAGGCATGCATGTGATGGTCAGACATGTTTACAGACTACCCATGCACATGAAATAAAAGTAAACAAATCCTTAAAATATAAATATTATCCAGGAGGTAGAACAGACCTGTAATCCCAGCATGTAGGCAGATCTCTGTGAGTTCAAGGCCAGCCTGGTCTACAGAACAATTTCCAGGACAGCACGCAAAGGGATACACAAAGAAGCTGTATCCTGTCTCAAAAACACAAAACAAATTATACATATACATATAACGTGTGTGTGTGTGTGTGTGTGTGTGTGTGTGTGTGTGTGTGTGTGTAAATAAAAGCTTCTAGAAAGAACTACCCTTACACTGAGCTTTTCCACAAAGCCAATTAGCTGACTAGAGCTTCAGTGCTTACGGAGAAGGTGAGATCGGAGTTAAGAGAACCAAATCACAATTCATCTTAGACAACCTTCAGACCCCTCCAAAGCCATTCCTTGCTGACCACTGTGTCATACTTCACACCGTTGTGCCTACTAGGGGAAACCTTTTGGAGTGTATTACCAGGCCAGTAACTTCTACCAAGCAAAAGGCTAAGCATTCATCAGACAGAATCTAAGGCCCAGAGCAGGGAATCCCCCTATGCTTGGCCAAGGGAGTGGCATTATCAGGAAGTGTGTGGCCTGGTTGGAGGAAGTGTGTCACTGTGCGGGGGAGCAATAAAACCCCCCTCCTAACCACGTAGAAGCCGGTCTTCTTCTAGCAGTCTTCAGATGAAGGTGTAGAACTCTCAGCTCCTCCTGCACCATGCCTGCCTGGATGCTGCCACGCTCCCGCCTTGATGATAATGGACTGAACCTCTGAACCTGTAAACCAGCCCCTAGCCAATGTTGTCCTTTGTAAGAGTTGCCTTAGTCATGGTGCCTGTTCGCAGCAGTAAAACCTGAAGACACCTTGCTTTGCTGTAATCCACCTGCCTGATGTTCCCACTACTGTCTTTGAAAAGTACCTTCATTTGTGGCTTTCTTTGCTCTGTTACTATGAAGACCCATGAAACTAGTATCTCACTGGAGCGTGGCGTTGTGGGTAACCCGCATCGGTGTACCTGGGCGATGGTCGCTCTTATTTGGTTCCAGAATAAACTAGCTCTTACTCCCTGAGGTGAGGGCTGTGTTTGTGTGTCAGCAGTTATGGAATGATGACCCACGGCTCAATGGAGACGTCACCCCGAATGGAGCGGGTACCAGCGTGGGTCCTTTGTGTCCAAACCTGACAGCATTACCTCCTTGGATAGATTCTTCAGGAGTTCTTCCCGGGACTCAGACTTCCCTTGTTCAGTTGACAGTCTGTTGTCTATTCTGAGCTTCTTGTTTTAAGTCCTACTTGTTCCTTACCATTTTTTTTTTTTTTTTTTTTTGAGAGCTCGCCTTCAGAGCATGCGTGAGGTTTGTTTTGTTCTGGTTTCCAGCCATTCTGCTTTGTTTTGTTTTGGGGAGGGGTGTTTGTTTGTTTGTTTGTTTGTTTTTTGTTTGTTCCCAGGGCTCTGAAGTCATTTGGTTTCTGACTATTAGGTTTGTTAATTTTGCTTCCTTGGTCCACTTTGCCTTGGACACTCCTCCCAGATTTAGGGAAGGGGGAAATGTTTGAAGAAAAGGATGATTTGGTTTAATGCTCCATGAGTGTGAACTCAACCTGTAAGGGTTAAAAGGAGGAGCCTAACTGAAGGCAGCTTGGCTCTACACCTGTCCCACCCCCACCCCCACCCCCACCACCCCCAATGCTTTGTTTTCGAGCTTTTACCTAGAAGTCCTAGGCAATAAATATTTTCTTAAGTCCTAAATGAGCAGCCTTTAATTAGAATTTCAAATCACTAAAAATATGAATTACAAGATTGGTAATTCACAGATATTAATAGTAGCTCAAGACTTCTACAAGGAAAATTTAAGCAGTCAAGAAAGAAATGCTTTTTGTCACAGCATTTAGGAGGCAGAGGCAGTCGGATCTCTGAGAAGGCCAGCCTGGTCTTCATAATAAGTTCAAGGACAGTCAGGACTACACAGTAAGACCCTGTCTTGAAAATATAAAAAGGAAAAGAAAAAAGAAAGGAAGGAAGGAAGGAAGAAGAAGGAAGAAGCAAGAAGCAAGAAGGAAGAAGAAAGAGTAATATATAAGTTGCAGAAAGCCTGAGACGATGGACAGACCTTCCATGCTTATGGATTGGAAGAACTAGCATTGTGAAAGCTTTCTACCAGCCTACGAAGAACAATCTACAGATTCAGTGCAATCCCAGAAGCAATCTCAGGGCCATTCTTTGAAGACTTAGGGAAAAACAATCTCAAATTTCACATGGAACATAAAAAGTTATGGGTAGCCAAGGCAATCGTACGCTAAAAGAATGCTTCGGTCATCAGATTTCAGAGTCATTGTACTAAAGACACCACGGTGCTGGTACAAAAGCATAGGAGCTGGAGTAATGGCTCAGTGGTTAAGAGCACTGACTGCTCTTCCAAAGGTTCAATTCCCAGCAAGCACATGGTGGCTCACAACCATCAGGAATGGGATCTGATGCCCTCTTCTGGTGTGTCTGAAGACAGCGACAGTGCACTCACATACATAAAATGCAGACATGGGATCCGTAGAAGCAAGAGATGACTCTGACACAAGTCCGCACGTATACAGCTACCTGATTCCTACTCAGGACTAATATATACATTGAAGAAAACACAGGATCGTCAACAAATGGTGCTAGGGAATCTGGATTTCAACACATAGTAAAATAAAACTGGACTCATATCTCTCACCTTACATAAAACTCCTAGCAGTCCTAGGAGGACCTCGACTTAAGACCTGAAACTCTGCAGCTGCTTGAGGACCTCGTAGAGAGTGCACCTCAGACGAGAGCCCTATAGGAGTCTGAATAGGATTCCTGTGTCACAGGGAGACCAACAATCCACAGATGGGATCTCACTACGTAGAGGCTTCTTTTCTGTAGGGCAAAGAAGACTGTCAATCAAGTAGAGAGGCAGCCAGCTCCTGCCCGGACTCCCTTTATGACAAAGCATGACCTTCCTTCCATGACCTCTGTTGCTTGATCTGTTGTTCTGTTTTGTTCTGTTATCACAGCACTAGAAACCCTAAGACATCTGCGTTCTGTAAATCTAATCGCTTAGACAAGTACAATTCCGCTGGCTCCTCCCCTAAGATGTTCTGATAAAGCAGCTGGCTCTATTAACCTTAAAGGTCACAACAGGGAAATTTAGACCCATTTTCACAGAAGCATTTTCGTTCTGTAAGCAGTGAAAATCCCAGCTGCTGTGGGCTCCTACATCTACTCTAGCGCTTATACTGCACGGGAATGGCACTGAGCGGGTTTGCTAATTTCATCTAGAAATTTATCCGATGTGGAAAACAATGTTTTTAAAAAATTATTTATTATGGATACAGCGTTCTGCCTGCATGTACACCTGCAGCCCAGAAAGAGGGCATCGGATCCCATTACAGATGGTTGTGAGCCACTATGTGGTAGCTGGGAATTGAACTCTGGAAGAACAGCCGGTGCTCTTAACCACTGAGCCATCTCTCCAGCCAAGAAGAAACATTTTTAACAGGGGTGGAAAGCAAAGGTTCTTGCTGCCAAGCCTAACAAACTCAGTCCAATCCCTGGGACTTGCATGGTCGAGGGCAAATACTGGCACCTGCCAATTGTCTTCCTCCTATTTGCCAGCATATGTGCAAATATAATAAATAAATAAAATACAATAATCTTAATGAGTTTAGATATCGATTAGAGTGGAACTCATTCCTATAGAATATATGAGGATCTAGAGTGCATCTCTAGTCACACTCACACAGATTCACACACACATTCACATATGCACTCACTCACACACACACATAGTTACACACACAGTCATACACACTCACACAGTCCCACTCATACACTCACACACAGCACACACTAGAGCACACTCACACACACTTAGGCATACATACACACGCACACACACATACACACACACACACACACACACACACACACACACACACACACACACATACATTTCTTATACAGATAGAAGAGTGGGTA
The DNA here is from genome assembly GCF_011064425.1 of Rattus rattus. Taxonomy (NCBI): domain Eukaryota; kingdom Metazoa; phylum Chordata; class Mammalia; order Rodentia; family Muridae; genus Rattus; species Rattus rattus. The sequence continues at coordinate 23,228,026 of NC_046159.1, read as the reverse complement.
GCCAGGCATGGTGCTGCAGGCCTATATTCACACCACTCAAGAGGCTAAGAGGAAGGGATCCCTGCAGGTAGATCAGCCTGCTCTACAGAATGAGTTCAAAGAACCTGTCTCAGAAAGTTGGGGGGGTGGGTTGTTTTTTGTTTTTTGTTTTTTAATGCCAAGAATGGTGATTCTGGCATTTGGGAGACAAATGCAAGAGGATCAGGAGTTCATGGCTATCCTGGGCTATATAGTAAGTTCGAGACCAACCTGAACTACCTGAGACCCTTGCACCCAAACCAAAGAAAAGGAGTTATGAGTATCAGGTAATTTAAGCAGTAACCTTGAACTCTGGAGTTTTAATAGCCTAAAGGTTTATTTGTTGTTCAAGATAAGTCCTGTGCCATCTGGATGCTTTGTCCCTCTTACAGCTCCACCACACAGAACAGGTGGCTTTTGTAAGGTGAGAGGAGACAGACATTGGAAGGCACACTGACCCTTTACCATAAGCTTGACTCAGAAACAATACACCTCAGTCTTGCTTACAGTCCCGGCCAGAACTGGTTACCTGGCCTAACCACAAGGAAGCAGAAGACGTATATGGAAACAAGAGAACAGCTGTCCTGGAGATTGTGTTTCAGAAGTCTGATAGGGAGGAAAAGAAGGCGGTAACGTGAGAGAAAGGGGGAGGGGGTCTTCCAGGATTCCAGAGAACAAAGGGTCAGTTGAGATGATGTTCTTCAGTTAAGTGTGCTCCCCGAGAGACTCGTAGGTTGAAATGTGATGAGCGGTGTGCTCATGTTAACAGGTTGGGGGCTGAAGATGTGGCGTGTTTGGTACGGTGCTTGCCTTGCATACCAGAAGCCCTGGGTCCAATCCTCACCACCAAACAGGCATGGTGTTACTGGCCTGTAATCCTAGCAGTGAGGAAGAAGTAGAGGCTTAAGGACCAGAAGTTCAAGGTCATTCTGGGTCACCGTATACTGAGTTCTAGGCCAGTGTGGGCTGCAGGAGACTCTCTCAGGTTAGAACTGTATAAAGCCCTAGATTCAATTTCCAGCATCACATAAAACCAGGCGTGCTCTCTCTCTCCCCCTCCCCCTCTCCCTTCCACTTCCTCTCCCTCTCCCCCCACTATTTTCCACTCCCATCCCTCCCTCCAGCATTCTTTCCTTCCTTCCTTCCTTCCTTCCTTCCTTCCTTCCTTCCTTTCTTTCCTTCTTCACCGTGCTTTGATGGAACCCACAGCCTTGCACATGCTAGGCCAGGGCTTTAGTACTCTAACTTTATGTTTTTGGTTTCTTGTAAAGAGACACATGAGAAGTCACAGAGATCAGAGGACAGCCTCGAGGAACCCATTTTCTCCTTCTGCCAGCTGGTCCTGGGGACTGAGGTCAGATCATCAGGCCTGGTAGCAAATAAATTCACCACTGAACCATCCTGTCAACCCCATTTTGGGGGTTTGCTTTTGTTTGTTTGTTTTGACACAAGGTCTCACTCAGTAGGCCAGGCTAGCCCCTCTAACTCACCAAGTATCCCAGCTGGTCCTGAACTCTCAGCGTTCTGCCTGACTCTGACGCCTAGGTGTTAGGATTACAGATATGAGCCAATACAAGCTGCTCACACAAACGTGTTTTGTTCTGAGACAAGTTCTCACCATGTAGCCCTGGCATGCGACTCGCTGTGTATGACAGGCTGGTCTTGAACTCAGAGATCTACCTGCTTCTGTCCTCCAAGTGTTGAGACTAAAGGTGTGTGCCACCATGACTGGCCATTATTTTTCTTGTCTTGAGACAGGGTTTCATACAGCCCCGGCTGCCCTTGAACTGGTTATGACATCGAACTACTGATCCTCCAGCCTCTCTGCCTCTCAAGTATTTGTAATACCAAGATGAACCACCATAACTTTTAATAATGCTGCTTTCTTTCCTTCTTTGTGTGTATATGTGTGTGTGTTGAGTTGGGTTTTTTTGGGGGGAGGTTGTTGTTTTTGTTTGTTTTGACTCAGAATGTCCCTGAGTAGCCCAGGCTGGCCTGGAACTCACAGAACTCATCCTGCCTAAGGCCTGACAAGTACTTGAGCCTGGTTTGCTCTTTTTCTGTATCAACTGTATGTAGCCCAGGTTGGCCCTTTGGCCTCTGTTTCACAAGTTCTGGGACTGCAGGATTTCTGTGATACCATGACAAGCTCTAGCTATTATTAATTTTAAGATTTATTTTTATTTTTATTTATCTGTGTCTGTGCCGTACAGTGCCTACAGAAGCCAGAGAGGGCATGAGATTCCCCTCAAGCTGGAGTTACAGGTGAATGTGAACATCTTGACCAGGGTTCTGGGGACAGAACTTGAATCCTCTGCCAAAGAAGCAAATGGTCATAGCCCAGGCTGTCCTGGAACTCAATCTGTAGACCAGGCTGGCCTCAAACGCGGAGCTCCACCTGCCTCTGTCCCGAGTGCTGACTGGTTTAGAGATGTTTGCCACCACCGTCTGGCTAGAAGCAAATGGTTTTACCGTCTGGGCCACCTCTCCATGGCCCTTATTTTATTTTACATTTTAATTTAATTTAATTTGTATCTACCTGGTTTTGTTTTTGTTTTATTTAGGAACTTGAGACAAGTTTCCATACACATCCCAAGCTGGACTTGAACTCAGAATGTAGCACAAGCTAGCTTCAAACTCTGAGCAATCCTCCTGTCTCGGCCTTTCAATTGCTAGAATGACAGACGTGTGTCCACACACCTAACTTCATCGTTGTATTTTAAGGGTCAAAATCTCAGTAAGTTCTCAGTGAAGGTGTTTAATTATAAGGTAAAAATATAGCCAGTTGTTTGCTGTGGAGCTCGCTCCTCTAAAATAAGGAAGGTACACACACACACACACACACACACACACACACACACACACACACACACACACACACACACACACACACACACACACACACACACACACACACACACACAATTAGGGAATCCCAAAGGAACACCAGGCTACTCAGCCATAACCCTGACTCCTTTGACAACTTGTGGGACTCTTTTTCCTCCCACTGGATTGCCTCATCCAGACTTGATGTGACAATATGTGCCTGGTCTTATTTGGCTTGCTATAGTGTTTATTTGATATCCCTGGGAGGGGCAGGGGTGGATCTAGGGAAGAGGGACATGAAGGAGAGAGGCTGGGGGGGCTGTAGTCAAGATGTAATTAATATATGCGAGAATTTAGAAAAATAAAAAGAGAAGCCAGGCTTAATCCCAGTATTTGGGAGGCAGAGGGTGACAGATCTCTCTCTCTCTCTCTCTCTCTCTCTCTCTCTCTCTCTCTCTCTCTCTCTCAGTTTGAGGTCAGCAGCCTACAGAGCAAGTTCTAGGACAGCCAGGGCTACACAGAGAAACCAAGACGGGAGGAGGAGGAGGAGGAGGAGGAGGAGGAGGAGGAGGAGGAGGAGGAGGAGGAGGAGGAGGAGGAAGAGGAGGAGGAGGAGGAAGAGGAGGAAGAGAGGGAGAGGGGAGGATGGGGAGGAGGGGAGGAGGGAGGAGGAAGAGGATATAAAACATAAAATCAGTTATTGTGTCTTCACTAGCAATTTTTAAAAATGAATGTAACTAGATATGATCAGAGAGCATGTAGTCTGTACTGAACATATGTATGAGTAGTACAAATTTTTATTTTATCTATATATTTTTACAGTAGATCTCAGGTAACTTTTTAAAAAGTATATTTTATGTATATGGGTGTTTATTCTGAGAGTATGAATGTATACTACTTGTGTGCCTGGTACCCTCAGAGGTCAGAAGAGGGCATGAGATTCCCCCTAGAACTGTAGTTGCCTTGTGGGTGCTGAAAATCAAACTGGAGTCCTCTGGAAAAAACAGCCGGTGCTCCTAACCGCTGAGCCAGCTCTCCAGCCTGCAGGTAACTTCTTGTAAAGTTTGGAGGCTCAAGTCCAAGAAACTCTCATTGTCGGTTAAGGACGCAGGCCCACTGTGGCACTGTGGTCTGCTGAGGAACCACAGGGAAACCTTGTCTCAGAAGAAAAACAAAAAAGATAGTGCCCCATTCCTGCTTTCAGAGCCGTTGCAACACACTGAGCTCCAAGGCAGAGCCCGGCAAGAAAAAGCTGTCCAGACCCTGGGCGAGTCCAGCGCTCCTGAGGGAAAAAAACCGAACACTGATAAAGGACATGCTAAGAAGCCAAAGTGTCATCCTATACACTCTTTGTGCAGACTCCCAACGGAGGCTCAAGGAGAGCACTTGAACTTCGGTCAGCTCCTCACAGTTCTCCAAAAGGCGCTTGGAGAAGTGGGAGATCACATCTGCCAAAGAAAAGCGGCACGTGCCAAAGACGGGGCAAAGGAGGGCCAGACTCTTGTGTTCTGAATATTGCGACCAAATCAAAGACCACTGCTGCCTCCACTGTGGGCGAGGAGCTGGGAGAGCAGTGGAATGATGGCAGTGCACACAACAGGCAGCTCTAGGAAGATAAGGATATTACTGTCTACAGAGGTAAAGGAAATTCTGGTGCATCAGAGAAGGAAAGCGCCAAGACTGAAAGGAATAAGAAAAAGAGGAAAGACTAACAGGAAGAGGGGGAGAGGGGGAGTGGGGAGGGGAAGGGGAAGGGGAGGGGGGAGAGGAGGAGGAGGCAGGGGCAGCAATGGACACTCTCATTTCTAACAAAGTTATTTCTTCTTTTCTATAGAATACGTAATTCCTCTCTTCACAACTCACTAGTTTTTTTTAAATTTATTTATTCTTTTATGTTACGAGTATACTGTCTTCAGGCACACCAGAAGAGGGCATCAGATCCCATTACAGATGGTTGTGAGTCACCATGTGGTTGCTGGGAATTGAACTCAGGTCCTCTGGAAGAGCAGTTAGTGCTCTCAACCCCTGAGCCACTTCTCCAGCTCACAACTCACTAGTTTTAAGAAAAAAAGAATTGAAATGATTTTTTTTTTCCTCTGTGTGCAGCCCTGGCCGTCCTGGAACTGGCGCTGTAGACCAGGCTGATCTTGCCCGAGGGCTGCAATGAAAGATGGGGGCTACCACTGGCTGGCAAATGACTTTTTAAAATGTGTCTTCATTAGGGTTTCTATGGTTGTGATAAACAAACAACAAACAAACAAAACAGCAGTGACCCAGGCAGCTTGAGGAGGAAAGGGTTTGTTTCCCACTCCTGCATCACAGCTCACTGTGCCACTGAAGGCGGGAACTCCAGGCAGGAACCTGAGGCAAAATACAGAAGCAGAGGCCTTGGAGGGCACTGCTTACTGCCCCACTACTCCTTCCCACACTCAGGACCTTTTGAGTGCAAGGCCAACCTGGTCTACAGAGGGAGTTCCAGACCAGCCAGAACCACTGACACTGACATCCTGCCTTAAACCAAATAATAATAAAATTAAAAGGCCAGATGTGAGACCTCGTGTCTGTAATCCTAGCATTCTTATGTCAAAATGGGGTGTAGAGGCAGAGGAATTGGCCGGAAGCTCACCTATGCAGCCCTTCGGTGTCAGGAGAATCAAAGTTCAAACCCAGCCTGAGCTATAGCGTTCCAAAGTTCCAAGTCATCATGGACTAGATCAGGTTGGCCTTAAACTCACAGAAATCCTCCTGCCTCTGCTTCTGTAGTGCTGGGATTAAGGGCATGCACCACCATGTGCTGCTCACTTTTAAAATTTTTATTAGTGTCTCTGTATGTGTGTATATAATGTGTGTGTGTGCGCGTGTGTGTGTAATGGGTGTATGCTTGAATGTGGGAACAGACAAATCATAGTACATGTGTAGTAGTCAGAGGACAACTTTTGGGAATTGGTTCTCTCGAAGTCCAGAGTCAGCCAGACATTTGCAGCAAGTACTTCCACTTGCTGTGCCATCCCACGGGCCCAGGGTCACGCCTTTAAACAGAACTCCCCGGTGATGAATATTCCTATCAGTCAGGTGGCTGACTAAGATCTTCAGTCTCAGATGAAGAAGGGAGATGACAGCAGAAAGGGTTACGTTAGGGTCTTCAAACTGTACAGGTCAGTGGTTCTCAACCCATGGCTTGTGCCCCCTCTGGCAACCCTGTATCTCCAGAAAACTGCATAATGATTTCTAACAGCAGCAAAACGAAGTTTTGAAGTAGCAACAAATATAATGTTAAGGTTGGGCGGGAGGGTCACGACAACATGAGGACCTGTATTAAAGGGCTGAAGCATTAAACTGAGAGCCGCTGGTCTAGGTGATGTCTTTTCTAAATCCAGGGCGGGTGGTTGCAGTTTGTACTTTTCACTAGGAGTGAAACATTTCATTTTTAAAAAGAACGGCAGTGCTGGAGAGCTGGCCCAGTGGCTGAGAGAGACTATTGCTCTAGCGGACGGCCTGCATTCAGTTCCCAGCATCCATATCACGCAGTTCACAACTGCCTGTAACACCGGCGGTTGTGTATTCTGGGGATACGAAATCTTCATCTCCACACCACCCACAGCAGCACAACCCTATAATTAAAAATAAAATAAAGCATTTTAAATTAAAATTTAACTAATTAAAATAATTGCAGGCCAGAGAGATGGCTCAGCACATAATAGCACTTGCCACCAAGCCTGACAGCCTGAATTCAACCCCCAGAATCCGTGTGGCAAAAGATAGAAAGGAATCCTGCATCCTTTGACCTTCATGTGTGTTCTGTAGTAAAAACTAGCCCTTCCCCCAACATACCCCAACATATACATAAATAAATGTAAAAAAATGTTTTTAATTAAAAATAAAAGTAGGATATGAAAAGGCAAGAGACAGCGACATGGCTCATTGCTTCCTTAGCACGTGTCCAACTCCCCTGGAAAAGAAAGGGGTAGGGTGCTGGAAAAAAAGTTTAAAATGCTACGAAAGTGTAAGTCATGGCTGAATTCATTATGACAAGAACTTGTGAATCCCTTTGTTGCACACCCCCATAGACTGTCACTTTCCCTGGGGTCGCCGGTGGGAAGTTAAGACTTCATAGGAGAGAAGGACTCAGACTTTGCTTCATGCCTCTAGTGTTTGAACTTTCATCAGGAACATACATTACTTAAGCCGTGACAAAACCAGCTTAATTGTTAATTAAAACGGCAAGTGTTAAATAGGCTCTTTTCAATATAAATAGGCATATCCTAATTTCATTGCCTCCGGAGAGAAGGTCGCGTTTTACTATAGAAAGGGAACTCTGAATAAGGACTAGTGTTGTAGCTCCGGCGGGAAAGCGTCCACGAGGACAGGGTTCGAGCCCCAGTACCTGAAGCAACCGAAAGGAACTCACAACGGGAAGGGCTACGTAGCATTAAAGGGTCAAATAGTGTTCTTGGGCCCCTGGGCTCCCCCAGTCCCCTCGGGAAAGGCTTGGAAATGCAGGACCGACCCCCCCCTCCGAGAAGGCACCGTTAGGGGGCGCTCGCGGGGCGGTAGCAGTCATTCGCACCGCTCCGTTACATGCCCCAGTAACCCCAGCGCCGGCGACCGACAGTAACCTCGCGGTCTGGTGACGCCCCCGCACCCCCCCCGCCCCAACTCTCGCCTGCTCCTGTCTCAACCAATGGGAAGGCAGCGAGCAAGCCGGCCGGACACCCGGCCGACCCACTCCTTCCCGGAGCGGTCCGGACCCAGTTGTACTGTCACCTCGCCTCGCGCTCCCGCCTGCTCCAATAGCAGCTGGGTCGGGATCGCAAGCCCCGCCCTGCCAGCCCGGCCCGTTTCCCTTCTTCACGGGAGTCACCTTTGCCTTACAAACGCTCGGCCCCGCCCTCTTCCTACCTTGCTGCGCTCGGCCCCGCCCCTGGCTGGTTCAACCAATAATCGGGTGGGTCTAGAGGCTCTGGGCGGGCCCGCAGCCAATGCGCACGCCGTGGGCGGGCCCCCGGCCGGAATTGGGGGTGAAGCCACCGCGTTCTGCCCACATTCGGGGCGCAGAGCTGGGGGTCCCCGGGGGGCGCCCGCAGTTAAGATGGCGTCTACAGCGGACGGGGACGTGGGAGAGACGCTAGGGCAGATGCGGGGACTGTGGACGAGTGTCGAGGATCTGAGCCTTAACAAGTTGGCGACGTCCCTGGGCGCGTCGGAACAGGCGCTGCGGCTCATCTTCTCCATCTTCCTGGGTAAGGACCCTCCTGCCTGCCTCTGCCCCCTCGTGGAGTCCCAGGGAAATAGGCAGAATGGGGACTGGGGACAGGACCTGCCTATCTGCCCCGAACCACCCAGGAGGGCTTCGGGGTGCGGGTGTAGGTCCTCAAGTACGTCAGCCAGCTATCGAAGGAAAGACAAGTCTTGTCTTGAGTCTGGGGGCCCGTACCCTCTGAACCTCTTCCCATTCCCTTTGGCCCATGCTGTGCCCTTTGGCTCCTCAGTCACCTCCCGCCTTGTCATCGATATGCTGGACCGTGCCCTCGCGACCTATGTCTATCTGTGGCTCTCGAGAGTTCGACTCTGGCCATGAGTACTGCTTATCTGTTATTAACAGCCCCCATCATGCGCTCACTTTACGATAGGCATAGGCCCTCGAACTTAGGATATTTTAGCACTACGGGCCTCCTCTGCCCAGTACTCCATACTTACGACTTCTCGGTCTGTTTTGTGCATTGCCAACGTCTAGTGTACTTTCATCTCTTTTTGCTCTCTTTCTAGTATTTTCTTATACCATATTGCTTTCCCTCTTAGCCGCCCACCTGTCATTTACCCTGGAATTCGTTCTTATACTGGGCTTGGGAAACAGCACTATTAACAACCTTTAAAACTCCATGCTTGTTCCGAGTGACTATTATTCATATGGTTCAAAGGATGCAATGTACCTGAATTTATGTTGCAACAAGCTATATTATATATTATATGTGTGTGTTTTATAGGCTTTAAAAAAAAAACTACATTCTTCGAGGTTTTTTTTTAATACATGAGGTAGCATGGTATGGTGGGGAAAAGTGTGGACTTTGAAGTTGAAGGCGTCCTTGTCGCTACTCACAAATGACAGGACCCCCAGGCAAGCCATTTAGCCGCTCTGCCCCTAATTTTCTTATGAAATGAAGACAGCTGTGCTTAGCATAAGATTGCTGTAAAGTCCGGCAAGAATTCATAGGTCAAGATCAGAGATGTTAGACTCAACGCGGCCGATTTTTAAGTGGTTGGAACTTTTGGGGAAGGCTGTATAACTTTAGTTAGAGAGAGTGAGGGTGAGAAAAGTCTGCCAGGCGTGAGTAGAGGGTTAACAGATCGCAACTGTAGGAAGTTTGAGATAAACTGGGTGTGGTGGCTTAATGCCTCTGCGGCTCAGCACCCTGGGACTAAGGCAAGAGAATTGTGAGTTTGAGCCTGGGCTAATGGTTTTAGACCCTATCTTTTTTTTTAAAAAAGTTTGAGACCATTGGGCTGGGAAGGTTTTGAATTCCAGAAAGAAATTTGGAACTTATCCAGGAAGTCAGTAGAGACATTGACACGTAATATCACCAGAGGGTGTGAATCCCATCTCAGTGATGGCTGGAGCTTTAATTCTTACTTAAACGACCTTGGCTAATACCATTGTTTCATATCATACCAAGGTGATCTATCTTTCCTCTGATAAAGATTTCCCTCTTCCTTGGTAGGATCCTAAGATTTTAGAGGTGCAGGGATCTTAGGTTCTGTGGTTTGCTCAATTCGGTGTCATTCAAACATTCCCCAAATTTATCAGCATCCCACATCTCTGGGTTTATGTACCACCGCCGCCGCTTTGAGCTTGTGACTCTTTGAACCTTGCTTCTGACCCAGTTTGTTGGCGTTGGGATTGGCAATTAAGAACGCATACTGTTCATTAGGTAGGAGGACCTTTGCTGCGTCCTCATCTGCGTACTGGACGTCTAAGACGGGTAGCAATACATTGTCAGCTCGGCCTGTTAAGTGGAAGTAAGGCTGGAATTAGGACTTGGAATTGTGTTTTGTGTGCTGACTTCAGATGCCGCCTGGCCCTGCTCTGGGCTGTCGCAAAAGTAAGCTTGACTTGGAAATCATCCAAGTCCCCATGTCCCACCCCTGCCACTGCGACACACAACCAGAGTAAGAAGTACCTGGAACTGCAGCCCCTTTTCCAGGCCTTCTGTCACCTCGTGGCCTCCTCCCCGTCTCACATAGGCTGCTTCCTCTAGTCATTTGAAGGATTTCTTTTTCCCCTTCCCAGTATTGGGAGTTAAACCCAGGACCTACCTCATGTTAGGCAAGCCCTGTACCACTGCACCGCATCCTAACCCAATTATGTGTCTGTATAGGATGCTGTTTCTAGGCATGGGTTAAATATATACATGTAAATACAGACTGATACAGTTGGCCTGACATGAAAGTATGTTTGGCTCGTAAATACATTTTCCTTGTAGTGGTATTAGCCTGTAACTCCAGCCCTTGGAAGGGGCATTGTGAGTTCAAGGTCATCCTTTCCTACACAGCATGTATGAGCCCAACCTGGACTGCCCAGTACCTGTTTCGATGAACCAAAGAAAAACAAAACAAAATTAGAACTAGAGAGGTAGCCCAGAGGTTAAGAGTGCTTTCAGAGGGTGGGAGTTCAGTCCCCAGCACCTACATCATGGGCTCACAACTGCCTGCAACTCCAGGTCTAGGGGATCTGACACATCTGGCCTCTGCCAGCACCTGCTTTCCTCTGCACAAACCCACACACAAGTACTCAGAATTAAACATAATAAAAAATAAGTCTTAAAGAAATCAGTGGTGCTACGTGGTTGGGGGGTGGGGTACACACCTTTAACCCCAACACTCAGGTAGAGGCAGGGGGATCTCTGAGTTTTAAGGCCAGCCTGGTCTACACTGTGAATCCTGGGGCTGTCAAGGCTACACTGAGAAAAGCTGTCTCAAAAGACCAAAAATGAAAAAAAGAGAAAGCAGTGATAAGGTGCTGGGAACTGAACTCCAGCCCAGTTTTCTACTTCCTCTCCTTAAGCTCCGTGGGTTGAAGAATTTTAAAACACTGGCTTTCTGATCTCCTTGCTAAAGGTCTTTCCATACTGCATACTTTCTATAGTGTATGAATGTATTAGAAACACATTTAGGGAAGCAACATTGCCCTTACTGTCTTATTTTTCATACCATTTATGCCCCTACATTGAACTCATGACCTATTAATGAGTTACAGAAAGCAATCTGGAAAGTCATAATTCAGAGATTTTCTTTTCTTTTATTTTTTTTGGAGCTGGGGACCGAACCCAGGGCCTTGCGCTTGCTAGGCAAGCGCTCTACCACTGAGCTAAATCCCCAATCCATAGAGATTTTCATCTGAGAGAGGAAGGTAGGGAGCATTGGGAATTGAACCAGGGGTTCACACATGAAGTGAGCACTCTGTCACAGGGCCACATCCTCAGCTTGTTTTGTTACTGTCTTTATTTTTATTTTGGAACAGGGTCTCACTGCGTAGCCCTGGCTGCCCTGAAACTCATTAGGTAGATCATGCAGACCCCAAACTCACTAAGACCTACATGCACCTAATTCCGAGAGCTGGGATTAAAAGCGTGTGCCACCACCACCCAGTTCACCATCCTTGGTGTTTAGTACCTAAGTTATGTGGAGGGCTGTGTCGGAGTACTCCCCAGTGATACAGACATTTGCGTTAAGTGTGATTGTGAGGATGTAGAGATGAATTGAGCCCTAGTGCTGACGGATACTCCTGGGAAGCACCCCTCCTTTAACAACTTGAGTTTTATCATAATTTACATGTGAATTCTTTATAACATCAACAAGGTATGTTTGTTATGGACAAGGACAAGAGTGTTCTCGATGCCCCACAAGCAGGAGCAGCGGGACCAGTATGTCTAATAAAGCCAAGCACGCACTGTGTTCTGCCAGTTGCGGTAGGGAAATCCATTGACATCAGTGTGCTGACCCCAGTAAAAGGCAGAAACCCAAGTGGCTATAAGAAGTCCCGAGCATTACGAGGTTTAATGCACTTTGGAACCAGAGTGAGCCTCCTTCTTTAGGCTCAGATGGTAGAGCTTAGGAAGGACGTGAGCCCTTAGGAGCCTGATGCAGGAGGATCACCACTAATTCAAGGCCAGCCTGGGCTACTCAGTGAGGCTGTCTCACAAAAACAGTGGGGAATGGTGTGCCTGGAGCTGACGCTGGACCAATAGAGCACAACACTGATTTAAAGAGAGGGAGGGTAACAGTAGGAACAGGGAGCTGTGTCCGTATGACTTGGACGCAAGGTGCATCCGCTGCGGGGAGAAGCAACTCCAAGACTTGGGGAAGGCAGAGTTGTTTGAAAGTGCAAAGCTGGTGGGAACCAAAGACTGCACCTTGTCCCCTCCCAGTCACTTGCTGCCTGCACCCATTCGCCATTTCCCTTCAGCAGGGCAACAACTAATTGTGTCTTCAGATCTCCAACTCCTCTCCATCACTATTCATCTGTCTGTCTGTCTGTCTGTCTGTCTCTCTCTCTCTCTCTCTCTCTCCCTCACACACACACACAACATAGACACGCACGCACACGCACACACACACACATATACACACAAACACACACTCTCGCGCACACAACACATACACACACAAAACATACACACACATGAACACACACACACACAACATACACACACGCACACAGCACACACACACATATACACACAAACACACACTCGCGCACACACAACACATACACACACATGAACACACACACACACACACACACACACACACACACACACACACACACACACATGAACATGTGTGTGCAGCAGCCTCCTGACTGGTCTCTAATTCTCTGCTTGCCCCTTCCAGTCTCCTCCCCAGAAGCAGCCTGTGTCTCTGCTGCCGAGCCCTTGCCTGGGGCTCCAGCCTTGTTTCAAACAAGTGCATAGCCTCAAGCCACATGGCCTTTCTTCCCTTCCTCAGGGAAGGCTGTAAGCCCTTCCTGCCCCGAGCCTTTGTGCACACTGACCCTACTCCTCAGACGGCTCTTTGCTCAGTCACTTGACACAACCAATCCACCCTTTGGGTCTCTCGTCAAACTGTTGCTTCCTGTGAGCATTCTTTCCTGACTGCTTCTGAAATCGTGTCCCTCGTTCCATTCTTAGTCTGAATGAAATCCTCTAACTATATGTTACATCTGGTTCACCACCGTGTACCCAGAGTTCATAGCACTTGACTGTAAATAACTGTTGGTTAAATGAATGTATGAATGAATGATTCGGCAAAATAAAAGTAACCCCCCTTCAAAAAAGACTGGACGTAGTGGTGCACACCTGTAATTCTAGCATTCAAAACAGTCATGAGTTCAAGGCCGGCCAGCCTGGCCCCTAAACTAAGGGCTGGGCGAGTAGCTCAATCCTAGTGCCCGCCTTAGGTGCACAAGGTCTTCAGCTGGAACCTCAACATAGCAGGGCAGACAAGAGAGTGACGGCCGGGACCCAGCCTCTGTCTGCTGCCTAGATGGCCACGCACAGAGATACAGACAGAAAGTGGGTACTGCTCAGTGCTGCACCGTGATCTAGTTTGAGTCTTACTTTAAGTTCCAAGGAAATTTTAAGACCCAAGTTTGCAGGCAGGGCTAGGGTTGTGGCTTAGTCAATATGAGCCTTGGGTTTGATCCCAGCACCCAGGAGGTGGAGGAAGAAGGCTCCAGATGGGCCTTGGCTCCCGGGCAAGTTTGAGTCCAGCCTGTGCTATGTAAGAGCCAGGTGGAAGAGGGGTTAGGAGTAAGTTTGGTCTCATAATTGAGTCAGATAGGAAATGAAATGCTGTAAGAACGCTTATAGAAGGAAATCTAATCCTTAGGTCAATCTCGCTACCCCTTGTTAATAACAGAAGTAACTTTTCCTGTTTGGTTTTGGTGAGATGGTGTCCTCAGTAGCCTAGGCTGCCCTTGATCCTTTTACCCGTCTTCCCAGAGCTGGGGTTACAAGGGAATGACACCACACTGGGCTTTGTGACGGCTTTGTACTGGACATTGCCCCAAATGGCTCCTAGGTGATTCTCTGAAGCCTGCCAGTTTTCAACAGGCGAGTACAGCACTGTTGTAACTTCCCTTGTAGTTTCTGACAGCTGGGGCTAGAAAGGCGAAGTTACTTAAGAGCTCTGCCCTTATCTTCCAGGAGTCTGAACCGGTGGCCACAGGGGATTGAGTGGAGCCTTATAGAGCTATAACATAAAAATGTCTGCCATAATCCTTTCTGTCAACTCGGTGGTTAACCAAGGTGTAATGAGCACACGGATACCTCAGCATCCGAAGTCAGGGCTGGCCAAAAGCAACAGACGGCCACTCTGCCTACCCCAGGGCTCTGTGGGCGTGGTCATGGCTGTCGGTTGCTTGCCTGGCTGCTCAAAAATTGCAGTTAAGAGTAGGAAGTCTTTCCTTGGAGGTTTAGAATTGGTATTACTAATGCTAGTGACTTTTAAAATAAAAATCAAACCAGGCCCATGGGTTAGCTCCTTGTGAACCGTCGAAAAGACTTGTTCAGTGCCATCTTTCTTGGGGTAGCACTGAAGTCACGACTCAAAGGTAACTAAATGGAACTTAAATTGAGTCACATTAACTAAACTACTGGGATCTCTGACTATGACCCCCAGTATGACTTTCACGAGCCCTTCCAATTCTAAAAGTCTAGGAATACTCTGTTATGTCTCTGTTCCTGGACTTTACACAATTCATTGCCACAGATTTTTCTCAGCATCTGAAGCCTCTGGTCTGAGATTTGTTTGTGAGTGGCCCAGGGTGACCTTGATCTCCTGATCCTCCAGCCTCCGCTTCCCAAGTCTTGGGAATGCTGGTGTGTACTACACCCCGACCCTGGACTGGCTGATGATACACGGGCTGATTAGATGTTCCACCGTATCTCGGGCCAGCCTAGAATGCACCTGTAGCCCAGGCTGACCTCAGACTCATAGGGATCCACCCTCCTCAGCCACCTGTCCCGCCTAGCTTGCCTCTTGCTTTCTGTTTCGTGTGAAACCAACCTTGTTCAGTAGGCACTAGGTTTTATGCTCATCAGCCTCAGAGTACCTGGCATCACAGGCCTGCACCACCAGGACCAGTTGAGTAATCTGCCAGCCGTTGCTTGAGAATAGGTCTTGTCTTCGGCCCAAGATGGCTGTGGACTCACTCTTGCCTCAGCCTCCGGGTGCCGGGATCCCAGTCTTCCTCAGCACACTCGCCCCGCTGTGCTCGCCTGTTCCAGACTCCCCTTACACATACTGCCCTAGAGCTTAGGACTGTTGCAGCTTTCATCATCATCGAGGACTTGACGTCTGCATGGTCTCAGGCTTTTGAAACGTCTGCGGATGCTCAGGTGTTCGGCAAAGCAGCTCTCTTGGATTCATCATGGCTCACTGTCCCCCACCGGCTGGCTTGTGTGTCTTTCCATTCCTTGTGAGAGGATCACGATCGTACGTGTTGTGTTGTTTTCATCTCAGGAGCTTCAGATGAGGGGTCAGTTACAGAGCGTCCTCCTAAGACGATTGGGCCACTGTGGCCAATTCTGCTTTTTGTATCAACTCAGCCACCTTGAGCAGTGTAGCATTTCCTTTTCCTTTGCTTGTTTGACTGTCTGTCTGTCTGTCTGAGGCAGAGACTTTCTGTAGTCCAGGCTGGTCTGGAACTCATGTGGCCTTTAGGCTTGCAGTGAACTCAGAGCAGTGCCTTGTCCTTCTTCAAATTTCAGATTAGTGAGTCGTCAGTCAACTCATAACTGATGGCACATTTATTAATGCAATTACGAAACTGACTTGTGGCTGTAACAAGAATTAGATCCCAGTTGCACCTGCTAGGAAAAGCTGTTCTGTGTGTGTTCTCACTCCTAAAGGTTTTAAAGTGTGCGTGTGCATGTCTGTGTCTGCCTGTCTGTGTGACTCTGTCTGTCTGTCTGTGTGACTCTGTGTTTGTGTGTCTGTCTGTGTGACTCTGTCTCCCTCTCTGTCTCTCTGTGTCTCTCTGTGTCTCTCTCTGTCTCTCTCTGTCTCTCTCTCTCTGTCTTTCTGTCTCTCTCACTCTGTGTGTGTGTGTGTGTGTGTGTGTGTGTGTGTGTGTGTGTGTGTGTGTGTGTGTGTATTTACAGCAGTTAAGAAATTAAAGACCAGGATGTTTAGGCCTAGGAGGAGTTCTCTGGGTGAAATAGAAGTAGCTCCTTGAAGAACAAGAAAGCTTATCTGTTTGCTGTTGTTTTGAGACAGGGTCCCATATGTAACCTAGGCTAGCCCGGAACTCACTGTGGTACCCCAGGATGGCCTAAAACTCAACTCTTTTCCCTCAGCTGGAGTAGCAAGCAAAAGACACTACACCCTGCCCGCCCATCTCTTGTTTATTTAGAAAGTGTCATGTGTGTTCTTTTCCTGTTTTCAAAACAAGAAAGGGATATGGAGAACAAAACTAGAAAAAAAAAATGCTGGGTGAAGATTTTCTTTGGCTTGAAGCACACTGTTTGTAAGGTCTCATTTCCTCCCCATTCAAAGTGTAGCTTTGAAGCTCAGTCAGAAGGATGAGCTCTGGGCACCTTGTGTGGACTGCTCCATATAAGAATCACGTGGCAGTAAAGGTTAATAAAGGCTTTGGGTGCGTGCGACATTGCAGGAGAGGGAAGGTTCGTCAGAGGGGGACCTAGCTAAGCCGAAATAATCACACTTGGGTTTTAGTTTAGGCTCAACGCATCAGGTCTTTTCTGAGACCTGGTCTCACAAAGTGGCCCTGTCTGGTCTGGAATTCAGAGATCCACCTGCCTTTAGCTCCAGAATGCTGGAATCGAAGCCTGTGCCACCACACCCAGCAAATAAGATAGTCTTATCCCAGTTCCCAGTGACTCCACCCAGAACGGGGAGCATCTGCTCTCTTAATGAGCCTCCTAGTGTTAACACCCCTTACACACTCTCAAGAGGTAACCCTAAAATCATTTAGGAATCAGATCAGGGATCAGAGCCCCCAAATCCTTGTGGCATCTCTGACCACTGGCAAGGAAGAGGCTGCCAAGTACCCACGGGGGTCATGGGGTCCTAGAGCTGGAGTTGCTCGTGGCCGAGAACTAATGTGTGAACGCTCTGCACTGAACTATGTGAGTCCTGTACAAGAAGCAGCGGGTCTCAAGCGCTAAGCCATCTCTTCAGCTTTGACAGGAAAAGGCCAGTTTGTTTTCTTTTGGTTTGATTTTTCAAGATAGGGTCTCTTTCTGTAGCTCCGTCTCTCCTAAAACTCTGTAGACCAGGCTGGTCACAAACTGGGAGAGCTACCTGACTCTGCCCCTGGAGTGTTTCACTTGAAGGTGTGTGCTGGTGTGTCACCATAACTGGCTTGAAAAATTTTGGCTCAAAAAGTCTTAAGTGGACTATTTAAATGTCTCATTCTAACTGCATATAAACTTAAGAATAAAAAGTCAAAGGGCAGTGGTGGCACATGCCTTTAATCCCCGCACTTGGGAGGCAGAGGCAGGTGGGTCTCATGAGTTCAAGGCCAGCCTGGTCTACAGAGTGAATTCCAGATCACCCAGGACTACACACACAAACACACACACACACAAACATACAACTCTGTCTCAAAAAAAGAATAGAACAGAAAGCACATGCCAGGTGTGATGGTCCATGCCTTTAATCTCAGCACTTGGAAGGGAGAGGGTAGCCTGGTCTACATGCCGAGTTCCAGGACAACCAGAGTTACATACTGAGATCCTATCTCAGAAAGAAAAAAAATTTTAAAAAGCTTTTATCAATTAAAGATGTGTTTGTTACTAAATAATCACACTGTCATAGCATTTTCATAAGAAAACCGTGAATAGGAGGGGTAGAGGTGTGACACATACCGTGGGAGTCAGCAGCAGGCAGGATCAATGTGAATTTGAAGCTAGCCTGCTCTGTATGTTGAGTTCCAGGCCAGCCAGGGCTACACAGTGAGACCCTGTCCCAAAACAAACAAACCCATTTGAGTTCCTGTCTGCTCCATAAAATTTATGTAAAGTAAGGTAGTAATTTTGGGAGTAATAAAGAATTCACTAAAAAAATAAAGGTTGTATCCACATGTGAATCTTGGTATTCTGTCGGATCTCTGTGTGCTGCTTCGCGAAGTGGCAAACCTGTAGCCTGTGGGAAGGCTTTTCTCCCGAGGCTCTCACTTTGCTGTGACAGCAATTCTAAACTCAGATCGGCTGGACACCGCACTAGGTTACTGTCCATAAATAGGAAACTACTGCTTCCAAGAAGACAGGCCGAAGCCAACTGGAATGGTGCCCCTTAGGCTCCTGGCATACACCTCAGTCAAAAGCCGACAATTCTGAGTCAGGTTAGAGAATAGACACAGGACCTTAGCAAAACTACAGCCCTGTGCGGTCCCCTAGAAATGCTCATCCCCGTTTTTTGTTTTTTTGGTTTTTTTTTTGGTTCTTTTTTTCGGAGCTGGGGACCGAACCCAGGGCCTTGCGCTTCCTAGGTAAGCACTCTACCACTAAGCTAAATCCCCAGCCCCGCTCATCCCCGTTTAAGGCAGGATCCAGGATCTTGCTAAATTACCCAGGCTGACCTGGAACGTACTGTCTTGCCCAGTCTAGCCTCAAACATGCAGTGATCTTCCTGCATCAGCCTTCAAAGAGGCTGGGATTATAGGTAAGCATCCCCAAACCTGATTGACTCCATTTTTGAAATTCTTCATTGATTGTCTGTGGTGGCTTGAATAAAATGGCCCCTGTAGGCCCATAGGGAGTGGCACTATTAGATATGGCCTTGTTGGAAGAAAGTGTGTCTCAGCCTTTTCCTGCCGCCTGCAGATCCAAACGTAGAACTCTCCGTTCCTTCTCCAGCACCGTATCTGCCTGCCTACCACCATGCTTCCCACCATGGACTTCCCACAGTGCACAAACCTCTAAACTGTAAGCCGACCCCAATTCAGTGTCTTCCTTTGAGAGCTGCCATGGTCATGGTGTCTCTTCACAACAGTAAAATGTGAACCAAGACATTGCCCATCTGAAAATCTAGGAAACTAAAGCAAGCGCAGGAACTGCTGGGTAGCAAATAGTATTTGGCTTCGGTTTTGTGACCCTGAAGAACAGAACCTAGGGTTGTGGGTCTTGTGGTGGGCAAGCTCTCTACCTTCTGAGCCATGCCC
Organism: Rattus rattus; assembly: GCF_011064425.1. Taxonomy (NCBI): domain Eukaryota; kingdom Metazoa; phylum Chordata; class Mammalia; order Rodentia; family Muridae; genus Rattus; species Rattus rattus. The sequence continues at coordinate 23,208,999 of NC_046159.1, read as the reverse complement.
CAGTCCACATGGTTTTTGTTGACGTGAGACAGTCTTGTTATGTAGCCAAACAGACCTTGACCTCCCTGTGAGGTTTAGGAGTGTTCGTCCTCACTAGCACTCTCTCCGTTCTACCTGAATGCTGGGAAGACAGGCATGTGCATTTATTTTTAAAATATACACAGCCCAAGTCACATATATGTCCTTTATTCGTCTGTGCTGTTAGACAGCAGACGTGCTATAGGCCAGTACTGGTCTTTCCATTGAGAACATGAAAACCCTAAGGTTGACAGTGGTTCCCAAGTCGTCTCCTAAGAAGCTCCAGAGCTCTGAGTCTGAGGTTTGGCTGTTTTGTTTTGAGCTTGGGACCTTTCTGGTATAGGGGACCAAGAGCAGAGTCTTGCATATGGCAAACAAGAGCACGCGTGTCCTGTGTCACTGAGCTATGAGCCCAGTCTTCTTGTTTATACCGAAATGTTATGTTATTGATTTTTTTTCTTTTCTTTTTTTCGGAGCTGGGGACCGAACCCAGGGCCTTGCGCTTGCTAGGCAAGCGCTCTACCACTGAGCCAAATCCCCAACCCCATGTTATTGATTTCTAAAAGATTTTTCCTACACTTTCAAATTTTCTTCCCAAAAAAAGTAAAGGAGCAATTTCTCAGCAATCAGTCTACAAACCTAGTTAATAACTCCAGTACATCAAAGGGTAGTGTCGCGAAAATGGAAACATAATACACAAAGTAGGAGAAATATTTATGTCATGTATTTCATGTCTAGTATACAGGTGTTGGTGTGTGTGTGTGAGTGTGTGTGTGTGTGTGTACAACACATCCTAAGCTATAACTTACTGAACATCAATTTTGTCTGACTGCAACTTCACTAAGCTGTACAATTAAAAATCTGGTCTTGGCAGAAGCTCACTGTCCAGTACGGGAGAGGCCATCTGGGGAAAGGCTCATCCTAACAAAAGGTAGCAGCAGACCGTCAGCTCTATACAGGTGCACAGTGCACATGTGTATGTACTCATGCAAATGCACACACATATCCAAGTGTCCGGGCACCGTGAGAACACAGCCTACAGAGCCAACTAAGCAGGGCTCGTAGAGGATCACAGACCCCGCGTAGGTCTGCGCTAGGCTGTCTGAATATGCATTATGGTTGGGTAGCTTGATGTTCTTGTGGGAGTCCAACAGTGGGAGTGAGTGTGACTTTGACTCTTTGCCTGCTCTTGCAACCCTTTTCCTGCTTCTAGGTTTCCGCATCCAGCCATGATACGAGGGCTTGTGTCCAGTCTTGCTGTATCTTGTTAGGCAGTGTTTGCAGGATAGGTCCTAGGAGGGCTGCTTTTTTTTTTTTTTTTTAAGAGAAACGGGAGGAGTGAATCTGGGGTGGTGGGAGGGGCTGCAATATATGAGAGAAAAATAAAGGTTAAAAGAAGAAAAACCCAAATGAGAACAGACAAAGGCTGCAGGTGTAGAGGTCACACCTACAGTCCCAGCACTTGAGAGGCTGAGGCAGCAGGATTACCCCAATCTGAGCAAGATCATGTGTCCAAAAAGGAGGAGAGGAGGTAGTTGCCAGACTGGTAGCACACACCTGAAACCCCAGAACTCAAGAAACTGAGACCAGAGAATTACCTCAAGTTCTAGCCCAGCCTTTGGGCAGGTGGTGAAATCCTGTCCAAAAAAAAAAAAAGGCAAGCGCGATGTCACGTGTCTCTGCATTCCAGCACCAGATACCATCGGGCATTTGGGAGTAGAGGCAGGAGTTCATGGTCATCCTCAGACACCAAGATCAAGTCAACCTAGGGGACTTGAGACTGTCTCAGGGTTTAAGGGTGAACAACGGGGTGTGTTAGCGCGTACCTTTAATCCGGTCTGGAGGCAGAACTGGGTGGATCTGTGAGTTCAAGGCCAGGCTTTTCTATAGAGGGAGTCAAGGACAACCAGGGCTAATACACAAAGAGAACCTGTGTCAAAACAAACAAACAAAAAAGGGTACGGCTTCTTTTCCACAGGAAGGGTTCAATCCCAGCACCACATGGTGGCTTGCCCCTGACTGTGACTCCAGTCCCAGGAGATCCTGCACTCTTCTGGCCCCTGTAAGCCCCAGGTACACACGTGGCACATAGACATACGGCAGGCAAAACCCCACACGAATAAAATAAAATATAGTAAAAGAAGGGAGGACTCTTGACAGTTGTATTCACCTTACTATGTGAGATGAGAGAAAATGAAAACCAGTTAATAAAATGTATTCATGGAGTAAGAATGAAACAGTGGGGGGTGGAGGGGTGGGATGTGGAACAGTTGGAGGGTGGACCCGGAGGGGAGTAAAATCTGGAGTGTAAAAATAAATATAAAATCTGTTAAAAAGAGAAAAAGAATGAAACAGTATCCGCACTTATAGGATAAAGAAATCTAACCTCTATGCACTCCATAAATGCTGTAGGTAAAGAACACTGGGGTTGGGGATTTAGAATCTGGTGTTATAAAGGTGGCAAGGCCGGGGTTCGGTCCCCAGCTCCAGAAAAAAAAAAAAAAAAAAAAAAAAAAAAAAAAAAAAGAACACTGTGCCATGTTAGAATCTTGTTATAAAGGTGGCAGCGGGTAGAGGCCTGGCCCCACACTCATTTCAAGCCTGAGTTTCTTCTGAATGTTGTTCTCCTAACCCTGTGCTTAAGCCTGTATTTAAAGTCTTTAGTAAGATCTCATTAAACAAAAATATTTGAGGAAAATACTGACTTGGGAAGATGCTTACTGCCGTTATGTGCTGGTTTTTAATTAGGCCAGTTTGTGTTTGTTGTTTGAGGCAGGGCCTTGCTACAGTTCAAGTTGGCCCAGAACCCATGAAAATCCTCTTGCTTCGGCCTCCCAAGAGCTGGGACTACAGACATGTACCTCTGCCATACCCACTGTTTCTTCATAAGTGAGAGTACCACACACAGTGTAAGGGTTTTTCCTGTAATTTTTACACTTATTTCTGTAGTATCTGTGTGCGTATGGCGGTCAGGATGGGTTGTGGGAGTCAGTTCTCTCCTCCCACCCTGTGGGTTCCCTGGGTCGGTCCAGCCAGCACCAACTCACCAGTCCCAGATATTTTTTAGGATTAACTAATAATAAATTATATAACTAATATTATTATAAAAATAATAAAATTATCATGTCAGTTTACTTGTGCTTATTTATATGCACACACGTATGCCATGGCACCCGTGGGGGTCAGAGGACGGCTTTGTAGAGTCAGTTCTTGCCTTCCACTGCTGGGGTCCTGAGGCTTGAACTCAGGTCGTCGAGCTTGGCTGCTGTGCCATCTCACCTGCCCAAGGCTTGCTGTTTTTGGGGGTTTTTTTGAACTTTTTATTTATATGCATGTTTGAAATAATTTATTTTATTTCATGTGCTTTGGTGTTTTGCCTGCGTGTATGTCTGTGTGAGGGTTTTGGATCCCCAGTAACTGTTGTGAACGTTCATGTGATACTGAGAGTTAAACCCAGGTTCTCTGGAAGAGCAGCCAGTGTTCTTGACCACTGAGCCATCTCTCCGGCTCTTACGCGCACGCTCGTGTGAGCACACAGAGCCATGGAGGCCAGAAGACAAATATCGGATCCTTCGGAGCTGCAGTCAGAGGTGGTTGTGAGCCTCCTGGTGTGGGTTCTGGGAAGAAAACTTGGATCTTCCACAAGATCAGCAAGCACTCGTTGATGGTTTTATTAGAGTCCATAGTTTGTCTATATTTTTCTGTTGTAGCTTTTTTTTTTTTTTTTTTTTTTTTTTTTTCTTTTAAACGGGATCTCACTGTAACCCAGACTGGTCTGGAGCTCACTGTAGGCAAGGCTGGTCTTGAACTCATGAAATCTGCCTGCCTCTACCTCTGCCTCCTGAGTGCTGGGATGCAACGCATGTACTATCAGCATCACTACTGGCTCTCTTCGTCTTTTCTCTTAAAGACACACGGACGAAAGCAAGAATCCAACAAGCGCACATACTCCGAATGATAAGGACCATTTTGGATACTTTTTCTCCTGTTAGCATCACAGCCGGGCAGCACACCAATTATTTCTTATTTGCTAAGACAAAGAGATGTCACCTACCTTGTTTATGTTTACAGCAGTTAGGTTTGGCCCCAGTAATGGCGAGGAAGCAGTATAAGGGAAGGTTGGAAAGAAACCAGGTAAATCACAGGGCAGCGAGACCAAGCAGGCCTTGAGCAGTCCTCGCACAGAGCAGAGCAGAGTAGAGCAGATAAGACAGGAATGGGCTTTCTCCCCCCTGGGAATGAGAGCCATCATAAAGGGAACAAGGCCTTAGACTTGCTCTGTAAGAGCAAGCCATAACATGAACATTCTGATAAGCAGGTCTCGGGCATAGGGGCCAGAGGTGGTTCAGCCGCCAAGGGCGCTTCTGCTCTTCCAGAGAACACAGGTTCAATTCCCAGCCCACGCTGGGCAGCTGGCTGGTGCCTCCTATGGCACCTGCACTGGGAGAAACATTCCCTCATACAAGCACACACGTGCACACACAATTAACAATAATAAAAGTAAGTCCTTTGGAAGTGGAATAAAGCAATTCTAAGAGAAAGAAAAGGCAGGGCCGGTGAGATGTGGGAGAAAGATGGGCAAGTGGATGTAGGCTTGCTTCCATCTAATGGGTGTCCCCTTCTCCCAGGCGCAAGCTCGGGCTTCACCATCTCTACCAGTATTTCCACTCCTGGCCATGTATGGTCCCTTGCTGCTGGGAAGCATAGCACTAGAATTACTAGGAAATGTAGGGTCCCTAGATTCCTGCATCCCAGCGCCTTCTCCCTGCATGCTGAAATTCCGGCTGCATTCTGGCCTCGGATATTTGGCTGCACACTGAGACCTGAACTCTACATAGAAACATGTTATTGACCAAGGAGGAACCAAAGTGCCCAGTTCTACCGAACTTCCGTGTGCTAAACCCAGTGAGCTAGAAGTGACTGTTTATCCCAGAGTCCAGACGAATCATCCCTTCAGATTTCCTTGGGAGGTGCCACCCACATCCCAGCTGGCTTTCCTGGGAGTCACAGCCCAGGCATTCCTCTCAGCCTGGCCTCTCCCGGGGCCTGACGCTGGCACAAGCAGCCAGCATCCTTCCCCGCCTGACACTGCAGATTTGTTGTGTAGTGGGTGCTTTTGTTTTTAATACCCGAAGGCTATACATGACCGTCTTGGGGCCTTTTGCTTTTTAAGGAAAAGTGGTACCTGGCATGATGACGTACACCTTAGTCCCAGCACTCGAGCAGCAGAGGCTGGAGAAGCAGCTCAGTGGTTAAAAGCACGCCCTGTTTTCTCAGAGGCCTGGGTTTGGTTCCCAGCACCCACATCAGGCAGTTCATACCTGCCTGTAACTTCAGCTCCAGGGGATCTGACACGCCTCTGACCTCCTCCTCCTTTTCCTCTTCCTCCTCCTCCTCCTCTTCTTCCTCCTCCTCTTCTACACACACACACACACACACACACACAAAGAATAATTAAAATTTTAAAAAGAAAATGGCTTTTTAAAAAAGAGCCAGGGGCAGGAAGATCTCTGAGTTTGGAGTCAGCCTGGTCTGCAGAGCAAGTTCCAGGACAGCGAAAGCTACACACACAAACCTGTCTTAAAAGACAGACAGACAAAAGCCTGGCATTAAACAAACGAATAGTTTTCTAAAACCCACAAAGCACAATGCAAGTGCGGTTGTGAATGCCTGGAACCCCACCATTCTGCACGGTGAGCAGTGAGCCATTGGGAGCTTCAAGCAGCTCAGAGACGACCTGGTTCTTAAGAAGTTGGGGGTCGGGGTTGGGGATTTAGTGAAGTGGTAGAGCGCTTGCCTAGGAAGCGCAAGGCCCTGGGTTCGGTCCCCAGCTCCGAAAAAAAAAAAAAAAAAGAAGTTGGGGGTCGATATGAAATAAGAAACATCTAAGTAGGGGTTGGGGATTTAGCTCAGTGGTAGAGCACTTGCCTAGCAAGCGCAAGGCCCTGGGTTCGGTCCCCAGCTCTGCAAAAAAGAATTAAAAAAAAAAGAAAGAAAGAAAGAAACATCTAAGTATTTAAGAGTAGACGTCTTCGACTTGTTTAAAGAAAGTATCATCTTCTCGTATTAATCCATAGGGTTGCAGTCCAAGTCTGAGTGAATTCCACCATGCCTTCTAAGTGCTGTTCCTTATATACACGCTGGTAGTAATAAAGCCTAATTGCGAAATTAGGTACAGCAAGGATCATCGATAACTTATACTAAAGGAGCACTTACAAGATGGAAGTGTGATAACAATTATGCCGTGCATGTGGTAGGCAGTACAGAGTTTGGATATATACATGCATGTATCTACTCGTAGATAAACACCTTATTACACTGTAACTCTTCAGCCACCCATAGTAGCTCTCACCTCTTCCCAGCACGTGGGAGACAGACAGGAGGCTCTCCATGATAGGCAGAGGCAGCCGTGGCTACACAGTGCATTCTAGACCAGCAGCAGAGCTACAGCAACGAAACACGCACGCCTACAGCCTTGCACCTAAAGCAAGCGCGGCTTTCCTGGCTCGTCAGCGTTGTCGGCATCGCTGTTTCCACTTTGGGCCGTGGCTGAGTGAAACGAAGGGTACTCTCGTGTGCAGACACCGATGTGGATCTGCCTGGGTGACGGCCAAGTGTTCAGTGATGAGCATGGCAAAATTCATTTAGTAACTGAATCAATAAAAGCAGAGAAAAAAATTACTTCCTTGAAAGTTTTTTCTTTATTATTAGTGGAGGTCAGAGGACAACTTTGTGGAATCTGGTCGCCTGCCGCCCCCGTGGGTTCTGCAGACTGAACTTAGGTCATAGGCTAGTGCAGCAAGGGTCTTTACACACTGGACCTCTGCAGCTCAGGCATTTTCTATTAATCTGCAGGATGGCCTGCAAGATGGCTGGTATTTTCCCTAGTTCAGAAATGCATTGGTGAGAATGCAGGTGTTTTCTCAGGCTGTAGATCTGAATCTTGACTGAACCACTCCGATCCCAGAGCCCTGATGATCTGGCTACCACATCCTGTAGTAATTTGCAGAGAATTAAAATGTGATTAATGTCCCCATTAGAAGCGCCAGGTGGGACATTTACCTTTGCCAGGGTGGCAGATAGGGTCTCTCAGTGATGCCTCAAAATCCGTCTGAATGTCGTCGTCACTCTTCTACTGAGATGGAGAAATGGCACTGTGTCGCCCCTTATATACCACTGTAGGGAAGTACTAAGGTCTGTACACCAGGCACAAGGACAAACAAAATGCAAGATTGTTTTTGCCATCTGGTTAGCTGGGAAGTGCTCCTGAGGGCGCACTCAGGATGACTTTCCCTGAACTAATAAGAAGCTGGTGTTGGGAGATCCCAACTCCTGAGTGGGTGGGTTCCTCACTGAGCAGCTCCAGCATTCAGCTTTTGTTGATACCGGTTAGGCCGCCACAGTCCTACATCAGCCATTAGCGTTGGAGTGGAAAGGCTGCCTTCCTGAGAGCACTTGGCTTCTATGGAGCAAGTAAAGAAACACTCTTGGGGAAATCAGGGTTTAGATTGTTTTGATACATTGAGGAACTAAAATGAAACGGTCTCATGTTGCCGTGGCTGTTGTCAGTGCTGTCCTGAAACTTCTGATCTCCCCACCTCTCCTCCCAAGCCCTGCAGTTTACAGATGCACACGGTCCATCTCTGGCATTAAACAATACTTCTTATAACATTCATAGAAATGCTTTTCCTTTTCCACAGTCCATCACTTCATCTTCAGGAGAGCCCCCAGCACCAGGCGTGGTGGTACACACCAGGAATCCCACAGCCCCAGTGCTAGAGAGGCAGGAGGTCTGAGTCTAAGAGCCAAGGGATAGCCTTGGCTATAAGTTCCAAGTCAGTGTGCTCTACATACCAAGATTCTGTCTCTAAAATGAACAAGACAAGTCATCGTAAGTGCTGCAGCCCAGAGCTGTAGCATATGTGGGCCGACTGTGCCCTGGTTACGGTCCCTGATGCTGGGAAGCAGTAGTAATGAGACTCACGATCTCCTCTACTCTTCACCCGGAACACCTCCATCACTTGTCCTCCTCTCCTTAGTCCCTTATCACCATTATCAAAATGCTGAAGACCCTCAAGCTAGGGTATCACTGTAGAATAGAGAAGGGAATAGAGCACCCAGTGTTAGACTAACAGAGTGCAGGGGAAGGCTTACATGTAGCATTGAAATGAAGTCGTCTGTTTTAAGATTGCCTTTCACTATAATGTTGTCCAAGCTGACCTTAAATTCCTGGACTCAAACCATTCAGCTTCCCAGCTATCTGGGACTACGGGCACGTGCCACCCACACTTCCTCACCCACCCTAAAATAAGATTTTTTTTTAAACGTTTTTAAACAGGGAGTTAAGCAAGCATAAAAATGCACGAGCGCGTGCATGTGAGCAAGAGCTGGATTTAGATCGCTGTCTAAAGACCAGAGGACACAGCTGACAGTTTAAAGGGGAGCAGTTAGTTATCAGTGGCACCACTCCCAGGTCCCTGCCACGCTCCAAGGCCGGTGGCAAGAGGAACAGAACAGAGTCAGGCGGGGTGGAGTCTAATTGATCCCCGCTCCATTAACTTCAGCTCACCAGTCATCCATCCCCTTTGGGGCTCAGTTTCTTATCTGCCTAATGAAGGCTTTGAGTATTTGGTTTCTAAGGTTTCTTCAGTTCGAGGAATCTGTGACTCAGCTGCAGATACGCAAGGTTGCCGGAGTGCAGAAGCTAGGGTGACGCCCTGCCCAGACTTGCAGGCAGGCTTAATCTGGTGATCAAAAGGAATCTGTGGTAAGCATACCCAGGGATGAGCTACGCCCATCCTAAATGGCCCTGGTCTGCACGCCCTGCAGCTGGAGAGTGGACCAGTCATGAAGCCCAGCACTGAGTGCTTAACAGTAACTTATTTATGTAGACGCTTCAGCAGGTCCGTTGGCCCTCCTGCCTCATTTTGTCTGTCTGCCTTTTCTTTCAGTTCTCTTACACAGGGAATTCCCATTCTTTGGTGAAAGAATGGAAGGGGAAATGAAAGACTTTAAGTGACAGATCTTCAGAGTAAAAAAAAAGTTAAAATTATCATATGAAAATATTTGACAAAAGCAAACTGGAAGTAAGTCACCTGAATGTAGTCCATCTACGCGTTTGTGCATGTGTGCACGTGTGTGGTGCACGCACACCTGTGATGCCAACGCTGAGGAGACAAACGCAGGAGAATGGCCGATTCCCTTTCAAAAAGGAAAGAGCGGGGTCTAGTGGCCCAGGCCTTGAATCCCACACCCAGGAGTTAGAGACAGGCCGTTCTCTTGTGAGTTCTAGACCAGCCTGGAGCGATGGTTCAGCTCTTACAGAGGACTGAGTTCATTCTCTACCTCCGGTCTCCATGGACACCTGCGCTTACATCCACGAGCTCTGCACACATAGACAAATCATTTAAAAAAGAGACAGACGGCATGGTGTGCACTCAGAGTTTGAGGTTAGCCTGGTCTACAAAGCGAGTTCCAGGACAACCTGGGCTACATAGACCCTGTTTCAGTGCGTTTCTGGAGGGGAAACTGGGAAAGGGGATAACATTTAAAATGTAAATTTTAAAAATTCAATAAAAGGGAAAAAAGAAGCAAAAAAAAAAAAAAGGGGGGGTTAGGGATTTAGCTCAGCGGTAGAGCGCTTGCCTAGCGAGCGCAAGGCCCTGGGTTCGGTCCCCAGCTCCGAAAAAAAAAGAAAAGAAAAAAAAGTGTATACTTATTCCAGGCGTCCGTCGTATAAAGAAGACGGAGGCAGGAGGAGGCTGACAGTGTGTGGCCAGCCTAGGCTGCACATGGGAGACACGGACACTACCAGAATGAAATAAAGGAGCTCCTGAAACTCAGGAAGCACCGGCAAGGGCTCTACCCAGCTCCATGTCAGTCAGTGCTGCATAGTGAGACCTTGTCAAAGACAGACAGACAAGCTGGGGGTAGCACGATGGGCCTTTGGATTTCCAGCACTTGGAAGGTAGAGGCAGGAGAATCTGGAGTTCAGAGTCATGTTCGGCCACGCTGGTAAGTTCTAGACCAGACTGGGCTATGTGAGGACAGACAGACAGGCAGACAGACAGACAGATCTAAACAACAAATGAGCCACATTGCTCTGCCTTCCCGTGGCTGCTCTGTGCAGACTGACAGGTGTGAGTGAGGCCATACTTGACTTCGTGGTTTGAAGTGTCAGCTTCTATAGGAGAAAGGAAGGAAATGAGAAAACAGCTTGCTTCTATTTTCAGTTCCCTTCTCCAAGGGAGAAGCCGGCTCTGGGCAGGCAGCTCCATGGAGTGGGCTGCTGCCTCTCCTGCCCTGTCTGTTGTTGCCCTGGAGGTGAGTGTCCTTGGCTTGGATGTCCTGCTGTCCCATCACGGCTCTGTACCAACACTCTTGCTTTTGGTTCTGGGCTCAGGGAAAGGTCGGGTGTCCCCCAACCCCGTTTCTCAAAGTAAACCCTTCTCGTGGCTAGGGTACTTGTTTTCTGCTCTGTTTTTCTTCTTCCATGAGACATGGAACTTGTGTCTTGGAAAAGTTTCGTTTCAGCCAGGCGGTGGTGCTGCACGCCTTTAATCCCAGCATTCAGGCAGGTGGATCTCAGAGTTCAAGACCAGCCTGGTCTACAGCATGAGTTCCAAAGAAACCCTGCCATAGAAAACAGAGGAGAAACTATTTCGTTTCCTCAGTAGGGCTTCATTTGTAGTCTCCCTTTCGACCTGTCGCTCCCCTCAGGACCAGAAGGTCCTGTCTCTACCCATCAAGCTGCCAAGAGCTCATCACGGGGCTCCGGAATGATTTGAGTCCCCGCAACAGCTTTTACCTTTGATGATATTTGACAGTTCCTGTAACTTCATTATTTGTCTGTCTATCTGTCTGTCTGTCTGCCTTGTACATGAATATATGTGGGCATTCAAGTGGCATGGCACACATGCGGAGCTCAGAGGGCAACTTACAGGGAACCCATTGGGGTCACCAGGTTACCCGTGGAGCCACCTCAGTGACACCTATGACATCTGACGTGAATAAACTCTTTCCCTATCTGAGATGGTCTTCTTTCCTCACGTATGTAGTAGGAAGGTTTGCCTCCTTGTTTTTCTGGAGCCTTTGTTCTCAGACTCTGGCTTCCACTCCCTTAAATGTAGGCATTTGTCAGCATTCAGCCTTTGGTCTGCCCTTTTTATGATCTGTCAGTGTGTTTATCTCTCTTCCTAGTTTTACATATCACTAACTGTACCGCAGCAGCCAATCTCTGTGTCCCTCTGAGTGGTACCACTTTCCTATCCAACAAGTCAGGCAGCATGCAACCTTGAGATAAAGGCTTCAAGTCAAGGTACACATCAATGCCTCAGTGGTACGGGAGCCTGAGAGATCAGTTCCACAGAGAAAGGCACAGAGGCTGATGTCAGGGCACTATACCTCATCTATACCATGGAGTTTGTCCTGTCCATCACATGATCACTCCTGTTTTAGGAGGGGGTGAGGGGTTAGACATCAGATGGTGCCTGGCTCGAATCTTAGCACTTAGGAGGCAGAGGCAAACAGATCTCCATGCATGTGAGGTCAGCCTGGTCCACAAAGGAAGTTCCAGGGCACCCAAGGCTACAAAGTAAGATTCTGCTTAAAAAACAAAAACTGGGGAGGTTGGGGCTGTTAGAACACCGGGGGAGCACACACAAGACCCTGGGCTCAGTCCTGAGCAGCACAGGAAGAGAGAGGATCTTGTGAATTGCCTGGGCTGGAAATGCATCCCACGATATAAAGGAGCAGCACTCTGTGTGCGTGCGTGGTGTGCGTGCGTGTGTATGCCTATGTACGTGCGTGGTTGTGTGTGGGGTGTGTGTGTATGTGTGTGGTGTGTGTGTGGGGTGTGTGTGTGTGTGTGTCTATGTGTGCATGTGTGCACATGGGGGTGTGTATATGTGAGACAAGCTTCTGGGAGCCCTCTGCCTCATCCAGCCCCATATTAACCTTTGATTCAGAGCCTCGTGGGAAGCTCTCATTGCAGTGTTTGTAAGAACTTAAATAACAAAGTCTGGACAGGATATACCTGTAATCTGGCATTGAGCAGCTGGGGCAGGAGGATTACAAGTTTGACTTATTTGGATGGAGTTCCAGGTTAGTCTGAGCTAAATAGCAAAATCTGTCTCAAAAAATTAAAAAAAAAAAAAATCAGGGCAGAGAAAAAGGCTAGAAAAAAAAGCGCAAAACAAAGAAGCGGAAGGAACAAGGTCGGGCCCCCACCCCAGAAAAAAAAAAAAAAAAAAAAAAAAAAAAAAAAAAAAAAAAAACAGAGACCTTTTTTGATGTCTGGCCAAGGTGATTGGCTTGCCATACAGTCTGTCAAACAGAATTACAGCAACTTATTTTGATGGTTTTAATTGGCTTTACTTTTGACTCAGAGTTCAGGAAGCACACAAAAACGATAAAGGTTAAATTCGTAAAAGGGCTGGCAAGGTGACGCAGCACATAAAGCACTTGGGGCGCAAACCTGGAAGCCTGAGTGAGAGCTAATGACCATCTTTTTTTCTGAGTACCACACAAGCACACATGTGTGCACACATGTAATTGTACTGTATAGAATTTTTTTGAAGATTAGGGAACACTTCATTCTTTCTACGAAATAGAGTATCAGACGAAGAACAAAAAAGAGTGTTTTTTGTTTTTGTTGTCCCCCCGCCCCCCCCCCCGGAGCTGAGGACCAAACCCAGGGCCTTAGCAAGCGCTCTACCACTGAGCTAAATCCCCAACCCTTTTGTTTTTATTTTTAATTGTTTTCAGGGTTTGGTTTGGTTTGGCACAAGTGTTTTGCCCACATGTATGTGTATGCACTGTGTGCCTTCGTGGTGCCCACTGAGGTCAGGAGAAGCCATCAGAGTCCCTGGAACTGGAGTGAGAAATGGCTATGAACTACCATGTGGTTCTGGGACACTGAACCTGGGTCCTGTGCAAGAAGAACAAGTGCCAGTCCTTCAGCCCAGACCACCTCTCCAGCCCGGGAAGGGGCATTTCAATAGAAAAGACCTGGAGAGAGCAGATGCAAAATGGTCATTTCAGGGGCTGGAGAGATGGCTCAGCGGTTAAGAGCACTGATTGCTCTTCCAGAGATCCTGAGTTCAAATCCCAGCAACCACATGGTGGCTCACAACCATCTGTAATGGGATCTGATGCCCTCTTCTGGCGCATCTGAAGACAGCTACAGTGTACTTATATATAATAAATAAATAAATCTCTAAAAAAAAGAGAGAGAGATAGTTTAAAAAAAAATAGTCATTTCAGTGGCTCTCCAACCCTGATGTGCTTTCATGGGCTTTTCTAGTTTATGTAAACTGGCCGTCAGAGGCCCCTCTGCAAAAGAAGGCTGAGACACTAAGCCAGGCAGGGCGCTCCGGGAGTCAGGAGATAAATGGAGCTTGCTGGGCACTTAGAGCTGTGTCAGGGATAGAGACCCTGCGAATCCACTCCTGGCCACCTCCTGCTTGGTGTTGCACTGGGTGGACGGAGCTGCACCTGAGGCAGTGGCTGGCCATCCCTGTGCTGCAGTTGCTGACCTCGCAAGAGTGGTTCCAGATTTCTTTGCTCAAGCAGGAGTCTGAAAGTGACAGGGTGGCAGGTGGCCCCGGGACACCATCTCAGTCCTGAGGTCCTGTTCCAGCCCTTGTGTAAGTTGCTCCTGCACCCCAACAAGGTCTTTTTATGAGGTTTATTTTTATGTTGGGGAGTCTGCAAGTGTATGAACTCGTATTTCACACACTTCCTGTTTCCTTGTCTTTACCGCTTCCTCCCGCAAGTGTTTTCGTCATCCCAAGAGTAAAAAGTGTTCCTAGCAATCCTGCCATATTCCTCTGAGTGCTTAGTGCAGTGCTGCTAGCACATGATGGGGGCCTGAGGTTTGTCTTACTGGCTATGGAGAGGGTATTGTCTTCAGCCGTCCGAAAGATCCTGCCTGTCTGAGACAGTGTGCTGTATGGCAGGGTACAACGTCGGCAGCGGTCTCCGCCTCCAGAGGTAGATAGGAAGGTAGATAGATAGACACATACATACATACATACACACACACACACACACACACACACACACACACACACACACACACACACAGTTAGAGAGCAATGGGTGCCAAGAGGAGGATTAGACAGAGCACAGGAAGAGTAGCCTGCATTGCTGGGATGGTTGTAAGGACGGAGACAACAATCTAATAAGATGCTCAGAGAAGACCTCGCTGCTAAAATGGCATCTTACCAAATATTTGAAGTGCTAAAGAGCCTTATGAAAAGATCATTCCATGCAGGGAACTCTTAATATGAAGTCTCTAAGGCTGGCCCTGTTGGAACATTCCAGAAGGGGGGAGTTTACATCCAGGGCAGAAAGGTGAAGATTAGGGAAAGAGATGAGTCAGGGGAAAAGTGGGGCAGAGAGGATGACCGGATACTGCATGTTCTGGTTGAACTTTGCCCTGGGATTAGCCTTCAGAGGGTTTCCATCATAAGACTGACTCTGGATAGCATCACTCTCTGAGTCAGGACGGAATCCTCTGGATGCTGCAGTAGCACACAGAGTCAAAGCCGCAGGGATGCTGGTCAGAAGGTGACTAATTATAATGGAGACTTGACCAGGGGAAGCAGCAGAGGTGAAGAGGAGTGGGCAGAATCGTGATTTAATTTGCTGACTCAGGGAAGGAAGCTAAAGAAGATGGCAGGGTTTTAGTTCTGAGAAACAGAAAAGTTGCAGTCTGAAATGTGGAAGGGGCAGGAATGGTGGTGCGTGTCTTTGATCCTAGCACTCAGGAGGCGGAGGCAGATGGTTCTCTGAGTCTGAGGCCAGCCAAGGCTACAGAGTGAGTCCTTGGCTCAAAATAAGAATAAGATAAAGTGAGGAAGGCCTGGGAGGGAAGGTTTTGCTGTGCAGCAACTCAGCGTGCGCCTGGTAGGTTCAAGGCATCTCCTTTGCTGACACCCACAAAGACACCAAGCAGGTATCAGTCGTAGGAATCAGAGAGGCTAGAGACATCTGATGAGGTAAACATGAGTCCACGGATGGGTTGGGCCATATAACTAGATGAGATCACTGGACATGTCACTGTCCAGACAGAGGTGACAAGGCTACAGGAAATACCCACTCACTGCTTAGACTGTGTCTCAAAATGACTGACTCCACGCAGCCCGAAGTGATGGGGAAGCAGCAGGACAGACATCAGACCCATTGTTTCATTCTGGGGTCCTCAGATCTTCTACCAAGCCATGCCTCAACTTATATGAAACACTGCAGTCCCAGAAACTCCAAGGCTGACATCACAGGATCATAAATAAGGCCAAGGCCAGCCTGGGCAGCATAGTCAACTGTGTCCCAAAAATAAAACAGGGCTAGCGGGAGGCTAGCTAGGTGGCACAGTGGGCAGAGCGCTTGGCACACAAGCCTGACAGCCCGAGTTCCTGTCTCAAAACCCATATAAAGGTAGGAGAGGGCAGGTGTCACAGAATTGACCTCTGCGTGTGCACTGTGGCACACGAGTGCCAATAGTGACTACCAGCTCAGCACACTAATGACGAAGGAGCTGTTAGAGTGCTTGCCTAGCATCTATCTGTAAGGCCCCAGGTTCAAACTCCAGTACCTAGGAAGGCGGAAAGGTAAAATCTAATCTACAGGAAGGCGCTGGGAGATGGCTCTGCAGGTAAACCACGTGCTGTGCAAGCCCGAGAGCGGGACCCCTGGGACCCCTGGGAAGTCAGTGCACACCTGGTAGTCTCTCCTCAGCGTGTCTCTGTATGAAGCAGCTACTGAAGGGCACTAACTGTTGGCCAAGCACAAGGTTTAATGTATGTGGGGCTGCGGGAGCTGGCACAACCACCCCGTGTACTTGCTCTTGTCACAACCACCCCTAACCCCAGTTCCAGGCACACACACATGCATATACACATATACATGAAAAAAAAAGGTTGTTTATAAAGTGTAGAGGAGAGTACATTACCAGATTCCCAAAGACATACAATACAAAATGTAAAGTCTGATATGCAGTATATTTAGTGACTTGCCAAATGAGAACTTAGACAATTAGGTCATAAGTCATAATGCATTAGGAGATGAGCTCACTGTAGTCTGAAGGAGACACTGAACTGAATATTGAAGAATGGCAGGCTTTTGCTTTGTAGAAATTCTGAGGGGAGCTATTCCACACAAAGGAGCTGACAAGGCCCAGTGTACAGCTACGAAAGACCTAGAGCATGTTTGGGTAAACCACACAGGTCTGTTTTAACTGAAGGAAAAGGTGGGGACAAGGGGGCTTTGGCTAGAAATGTAGTGTATAAAACAACGCTTAAATCCAAGATTTGGGGCCAGCAGGGTGGCTCAGTGGGTAAGGCACTTGCTATCCCTGAGTTTGGCCCCAGGACCCACATAGTAGAACAGAACAACTTCCACAAGTTGTCGTCTGACCTCCACACATATATGTGTGTAACCCGCCATCTCCTCCCACACACATCAATGTCAATGTTTTGTGGTCAGGGTTATCATGATGAAACACCATGACCAAAACACTTGGGTTTATTTGCTTACCCAATAGGCTAGACCTCAGTCAATCATTAATTAAGAAAATGCCCTACAGGCTTGTCTACAGCCAGATCTTCTTAGAGGGGCATTTTCTCAGTTGAGGCTCCCTCCCCTGATGACTTATGTCAAGTTAGCATAAAACTAGCCAACATAAAATGTAAAATATATACATACGTGTGTGTGTGTATGTGTGTGTGTGTGTGTGTGTGTGTGTGTGTGTGTTCTGAGGCTTTAATGGCACAGACCTGAAACCCCAGCTACTTGGGAGGCTGAGGCAGAAGAATCACAAGTTTAAGGATAGCCTAGATAACTTCGTGAGAACCTATCTCAAAAAAATTTTTTTTATTTTAAAAAGGCTGGTGTGTTGGCTCTGCAGGTAAAGCGGGCACTTGCAGCATAAACCTGGCAACCTAAGTTTGTTCCCAGAACCACATAAAGGTGGAGAGAACTGACTCCACAGAGTTGTCCACACCGCCACATGTGTGCACACTCACACACATGGATGTACATGCAACACACACACATACAATTTTTGTTTGGTTGGTTTTGATTTTTATTTATTGTATGTATCTGAGTAGCTGTCTTCAGACACCAGAAGAGGGCATCAGATCCCATTACAGATGGTTGTGAGCCACTATGTGGTTGCTGGGAATTGAACTCAGGACCTCTGGAAGAGCAGTCAATGCTCTTTTTTAAGTAAAAGAAGAAGCTGGAACTACAGCTCAGTGTGAGGGCACGTGCCCAGTGTAACCATTTAGCCTTTCTATGTCCACCCCAACTCCTGAAGCTTCTTTATTTATGAATGAATGCCTAGGCCTTAAGCTCTGCTTGTTCCCCAGCTAGCTCATAACTCAGCCCGTTTATCTATTTTATACTATTTTATACTATTTTATGTCTATTTTATGACATAAAATATACTATTTTATGTCATACTTAAAATACATACATGTTTATACTATTTTATGTCTCCACGTGGCTGGTTACCTCTCCTCAGTTTCATATGTCCAGCTTCCTCCAAGTCAGGATGGCAATTCTCCTGGGCCTGACTACTTCCCAGAATGCCCCGCCCCCCCCTGTACTGCACACACACACACACACACACACACACACACACACACACACACACACACACACACACACACACACACCCCCCTGGATGTCCTGCCTTCTACTCCTGCCTCAGCTTATTGGTCATCAGTTCTTTATTGACAGGTGATGTTTATACACAGTGCACAAGAGCTTATCCCTACACCTAGCATGCAGGAAGAAGCCCTAAATCTACGTCCATGCTCCACAAATACACAGTGCTGAAGATTAGGAATTGGGGTGCTAGCTCCTAGGTGGCTGGGAGCATTAGTACCCCTGACACCTGGGGTTGTTTTGGGAGTTTTTGTTATGTTGCTGCTGCTGTTTTTGGAGACAGGGTCTCTCTGTGTATGTATCCCTCACTGGCCTGGAACTCACAGCAAATTGCCTGCTTCTGCCTCTCAAGTGCTGGGATTAAAGATGTGGGCCACACACCCAGCTGTCTCTGAGGTTTTGAAGCAGAGTTTATGTGATGTAGTGTTGCTGGGGTCTGTGGCTGCAAGCAGTTACCAGTAAGAGGCCATGGCCAGGGCTTCTGGGTGAGATGTTGTCTCACATATGCCTGCCTATACACACACACACACACACACACACACCAAAAAGGAAAAGAGAAAGAAAAAGAAAAGGGCCTGGCGAGCTGACTCAGCAGTTAAGAGCACTGGCTGCTCTTTCAGAGGACGGAGTTTGCTTCCCAGCACCATGTGGCAGCTTACAACTATCTGTAACTCCAGTTTCAGGGATTAGACATTCCTCTTCTGGCCTCCACGAATATGGAGCACATACATGTGCACATCCATACATGCAGACAAAACACTATAAAAACCACATAAGGTGGTTTGCAATTAACAAAGGAGGCACGGGAAGGCTGATTTAAGTAGAAAATTAGCTGTAGCCATACAGCCTTTGAGATGAAAACCATACTAAAAATATCCAGGGAGGACCCAGGGGACGTAGTACTAAGATAGGGAAGTTAGTCCTAGTGTGGTTTGTCATAAAGATCATATTAAGTTGTGTGAGCATCGGGGAATTTTCACAGAGGCAATACAGCAAAAATAGAGAAACAAGTTTGAAAGTTTTAAGAAAAAAAAGTCTTCAATGGGGGTGTGGGGTAATCAGCACTTGCCTAGCATGTGTGAGGCCCTAAGTTCAATCCCCACCTCGGGGTGGGGTGGGAGGTGGGGTGAGCTGTAGAATTGATATCAACAGCTGGCTCTGAGGTAGCCCATAGCACTTGGAGTTCCACCTTCTTCCTCATAGATCTCCTGACTGACCAAATGGGGCCGTATCACATTCTTGGGGAGTTCGTAAATGACTGAGTGAAAGGCAAAATGTATCAGATTTTAATGAAAACAGTTTGCTTCTGTTTTCTTCAAATGAAGCCTCGCAACTTTAAGAACAAGTGTACAGGAAATAAAGAGCTAACACTAACATCGGTAGTGTGACATCCTCAGTCCCAAACACAGCTCAGTCAGAAGCACAGAGACCGCAGGGAATACATTCTCACTGTGCTCTTAACCTGTGAACCTGTAGTACCTGCCTTGCTGCAGCCTTCCAGTGCATAGCACATCCTGGACGTTGCTCTCCTTAGAACGAGCCTCGTTCTAACAGGATCCTTGACCTAGGGTGTACGTTAGTGCTTGACCAGTAATAACCTCCTTCAGCAATCAGAAAGGAGAAAGACGAGTTCTACCACAGACTCTCAGATCCTCTGGGCCAACATTAGAGGCCTAACTGAGGATCTCCTTCTCGGGGCCTGGTTAGGGTGTAGTAAGGTGGTACTGAATGAAGCTTAGTACTCTAGAATTATATGCAGTCATTTTTGAAGTACACCGCCTTCCAGTTAGACTCTGGTGTCACGATGCTTGGTGTTCTTGACGATTCGTAGGTGATGGTTGCCGCTCTATCAAGCACTAGTTCCCACAAAGAAAGAATTAAGACTGGGAAACAGCTTGTAGGGCACCACTCTCCCTAAAAACAGCTCCTTCCAGAAGGGGTGACCCAGCTGCCAAGCTCCAAAGCCTGCTGAGTTGGGCAGCCGCCAAGAGCAAGGTTCAGTGTTTACATACCCACCATGGGCCCGGGTTGTCACAGCAACTCACCCAGCACAGTTCATCCCCCTTCCCTTGGCTACTTCCCAGCAAGCTTTGCCCGTCGTCACCTCTTGTGGTTTCAGTGTTCTTGGTAACCCGGCTTGCTCTGTTCTTTTTATTTTCCTGCCAGTACCTCAGCCTCTCACATACTGCCCAGTCTGCAGCTGTACTTGACCTGTGTGAGGCCAAACAACCTGCGCTTCTCTCAATTTCCCAAACCAGACAGATCCCCTGCAGCAGCCAGAGCCAAAGCTAGCAGGCCTGTGTGCTAAGTCTCCAAGGGCACACCCGAGACCCTGGCTCTTGTCATGCGTGCTTTCTTGGTCTTCTAAAAATATGCTAACTTCCCTGGAAAGTTAGAAATGGGAGAAGGAACTATTCTCGGCAGGCCCACTGACCCCAGAATAGCAAGGGAAAGGACAGGAAAACGTAAGAAGTGGACACAAGAACTCAGAATTCAGGACTGTAAGTTCTGTGGAGTTGAGGCAGCTTCCCACACCCGAGAGGGCAGGGAGACAGCATGGCTCTCCTCTGAAACAGCAGAGACGAGTACTATCAAAAAATGCTAAATTAGGGCTGCGAGAGAGAACACACTCTGGGTGTGACCCAGGCATGGTGGTACAAGCCAGTCATCTTGGCAGTCAGGAGGTAGGGGCAGGATTAGGAATTAAAGGCCCTCAGCTATAAAGCAAACTCAGGCAATCTGGGATGCATTAGACCCTATCCTTAAACAGAAGGAACTTTTAAGTTCTCCTCAGCTGTAGCGGGCAGAGAAATGCATTATGTTCTTTAGTTTTGGTGCACCCCACCTGGTTACAGGTTTTAGCACTCAAGATTAATTCTGTCTATCCAGAGGTCGTGAGCTCTCCCGGACAGTTAGAACCTTCTGGTTCAGCCTCCCACCTGAATTCAACCCCCAGAACCTGTATAATGGTGGAAGAGAATGAACTCCAAAGTTACCATCTGATTCCAGACACACACACACACACACACACACACACACACACACAGAGAAACAGAGAGAGAGAGAGAGAGAGAGAGAGAGAGAGAGAGAAATGATACTTTTTTTTTTTAAAGTATAAGGTTTAAGGTATTAGTTTTTGTTTGTTTGTTTGAGGCATGTTCTCATGTAGCACAGGCTGGCTCTAACTTGCTATATAGCTAGAAATGTCGTTGAATTCCTGACCGCCCTACTCTACATCCCAAGTGCTGGGATTTCAGGTCTATGGACCACCACGTCTAGTTTATTTAGTCCTGGAATGAAAGCAAGAAAGTGAGTCCAGGCCAGCCTAGGCCATGTAAAGACAATTACAAGGAACTAAGCATGGTGGCCTTCAATCCCAGGAGGATCTCTGAGTTTGAGGCCAGTGTGGTTTACAGAGTGAGTTCCAGAACAGCCAGAGCTACATAGAGACATTGTGTCAAAACAAAGACAAGTCTCCATTTATGTGGAAGGGGTAACCACCCTGGGGATAAGGCTTAAGAGGCCAAGGCCTGTATAGGCTGCAGAGAGTTGAGAGTCAGCTTGGGTAGCTTCCTAAGACCCTGCCTCAGAACGGTGCGCTGTGAAGAGAGGCCTGAGGGTATAAGGCAGTGGTGGGTGAGACTCTGGTCCAGTCCCTCACACTGTAAATCACAGACTAATTGAGCATTTTGTTTTATGGGTTGACTTTTTTTTTTAATTTATTTTATTTATATGAGTACATTGTAGCTGTCTTCGGACACACCAGTATAGGGCATCCCATCCGATTAGAGATGGTTGTGAGCCACCATGTGGTTGCTGGGAATCGAACTCAGGACCTCTGGAAGAGCAGTTAGTGCTTTTTTTTTTTTTAAGTAAAAGAAGAAGCTGGAGATACAGCTCAGTGTGAGGGCATGTGCCCAGTCAGTGCTCTTAACCACTGAGCCATCTCTCTAGCCACTTGACATCAGCTCCGCCACTTGACAGACTGCTGAGGATGAGGATGAGTCTGCCGCGAAGCCATTGGCTATGCTCTCTGACTTAGGGATACAATGTATTGGCCCCTTCTGATCACTTGACCAATCCTTGGCACTGTAGAACTCAATGGCCCTTTAGGAACTCCCCAAAGAGTTTACTCATAGCCCTTGGATCATATCCTGAATTAAGTTTATAAGACACTTTCCTAGTATTCCTAAGCTCTATAAACCGGTTGATACTTAAGCAAGCCCACTACATAGCCTAGTGTTAATCTCTACCCATTTGTCTTCTCAGAAGTCTGAGGGTGCTGTCCCCACAGAGCAGATCACAGTGTAAAATACTGTTTCTGAGCATAACAGACATACGTCTTCTCTTCTTTGCTTCAGGTTTTTGTTTTGTGCTTGTCTTTCTGTATTCGCTTTGTCTGCATAGGCTTCCTTCTCCATAGGCAGTCTGGCCTCATGTGGTCTGTAGACATGTGACTTTGTGATCTTCTGATCTCCCTGATTGCACCTCCCAAGTATTGGGATCATAGTTTGTACCATGTGTCTGGTTTCTGTACTAGAAATCAAACCCAGAGCTTTGTGCATGCGAGGCAAGCACTCTACCAACTGAGGGAGATCCCTAGCCCTCGGTAGGTTTTTTGAAACAGAATCTGCCATGGAGGCCAGGTACTCACTGTGCCCAAGCTGGCCTCAGACTTGAAGATTTCTCCTGCCTCAGCATCTCGAGTGCTGAGATTCCAGGTGTTGGTCATTTCCTCAGTAGTTGGTAGATATAAGTGAAAGAAAGTCCTGGGATTCCGTTTTACATTGCCTCAGTTAAAAATATTTGAGCTCTAGCCAGGTGGTGATGGCACACGCCTTTAATCCCAGCAGTTGGCAGGTGGATCTCTGTGAGCTCATGGCCAGCCTGGTCTACACAGTGAGTTAGTTCTAGGACAGCCAAGGCTGTTACACAAGAAACTGTCTTGGGAAAAACCAAAACCAAACCAAAAACCTTGATTTGTGGGAGTAATCTGTCTTCCCTGTTAGCATCCATATAATGGCTTGTTTGTTTTGGAGGGCCCGTGAGATGATTCAGTGGTAGAAGGAGAGAGCAGTTGTGGTCTAACATTGCAACATGAATGTACCCTCACTTATACATCACACACCATAACACACACACACGCACACGCATGCACGCAGTTTTTTCCCTCTCTGTTGTCACCAGCAGGAGTAACCTTCTTGCTCTTTTCCTCCCATCTAGGCTACCCGTTGGCTCTGTTTTACCGGCATTACCTTTTCTACAAGGACAGCTACCTCATCCATCTCTTCCACGCCTTCTCAGGCCTCTCAATCGCTTACTTCAACTTTGGTAAGGGAGTGGGTTCTGCAGGGACGCAGCCATGAGAAGAAACCCGGGGAGGGATGGACCAGGGGCAATCCCTGAGAGAAGCTTGTGCATCAGGAGAAGTGTTGGCTCGTAAAATGCTTTCCTCATTACAAAAAGAGGAATCAGTCAATAGGAACAGACTTCCTTGTTCTTTGTTTTCTTTTTACATCCCCTTATTGATGATAATGTCTTGAGAGTCAGTAAGGTGGCCCAGCAGTACAGGGCATGTTCTCTTCGGATCCCAGTTCAGTCCAGCACTCACGCCACATGGCTCAAAACCACCTGAGACTCGGGTTCCAAGGGATCTGATGCCCTCCTGGCTACACAGGCACACACATGCACACACATGCACACACCCACATACACTCACACATGCGTAAATAAAAATATTTTCAAAGATGTCGAAAAACAGTATATTAAATAATTCAAAATAAGGTAACATAATGTCACTTGGTACTGCAGAAGTGTGTGATTTTTAAGTAAATTTAGTGCTTGGCATTATGGTGCACACCTTCAATCCCAGCACTCAGGAAGCAGAAAGGGGCCAGCTTGGTCTATGTAATAAGTTCCAGTCCAATCGGGGCCACCTAGTGAGACCCTGCCTCAGTAATAACTAGGACTATTCAGGGCTGGAGAGATGGCTCAACAGGGAAAGCACATGCGGCCAATTCTGATGGCCTTCCCACATGGTGGATGGAGAGAGCAGATTTCCTCTAGTTGCCCTCTGACCTCTACACTTACCGCGGCACACATACACAGAATATTTGAGACAGTGTCATGTAACCAAGGCTGACCTTGAACTGTGGAGAAGAGGTCATCTTGCCCTCTGTCAGCACTTCCCCAGTGCTAGATGGCAGACATGGAACAGCATGCCCAGTGCCAACATTGCTGGGTACCGAACCCAGGTCTTCCTGCGTGCCAGGCAGGCGCTCTGCCAGCTGAGCCCCACCCCACCCTCCAGCGCTGCTACTGTGTTCTTTTTTGGGACTCTCAGGAGGAATGGGCAGCACGGTCCTAAATGCTGCTCTCTTCTCTGCACCCAGGCCACCAGTTCTACCACTCCTTGCTATGTGTTGTGCTTCAGTTCCTCATCCTGCGACTCATGGGCCGGACCATCACTGCCGTTTTTACTACTCTTTGCTTCCAGATGGTAAATTTTTCTCATAGCAGCTCAAGCCACATCTGACAGGAGGTGTGGAGGGGCAAGGCAGAGGGTGGCAGCGCAGTAACCGAGGAGACCTAGCTTGCAATGCGTCCTCCCAACACCCAGCACCTGACTGTGGGCAGGTCACTCTGCACAGGCCCCAGGAGGACTGTGGCAATAACCCCTGGCCAGCCTCCAGACGCTGCCAGCAGGGTTCCTTGGTTCTCACCAGAGTTAGCCCAGCTGACCATGAGTTACTCAAAGCTAAGGCAGACAACCAAGTTAGAATGAGCTGCAGAGGCTGAGCATGTAAATGTCGTCCGATGCCCTAAGCAGACCCCTCCTTGCCGAGGTGCTAATGCCCATCCGTAGGACTTCTTTATTTATTGAGATGGCTCTCACCGTGTAACTAAGGCAGCTTCAAACTCTAGAGCTCAAGCTGGTTTCAGTCTCTCAGTGCCAGGATTCTAGGTCTGCAGCAGCAGGCCAAGCTCACAGGAAGAACCAGGAGAGAGGAAAGGGGAGGAATACAGGGGGTTGCAGAGCCAGGGGGAAGTGAAGAAGTTGGACATGGTGGCACAGGCTTGGAGGGCTAAGAGGAAGATTATGACTTGGAGGCCATCAACCACCAAAAAGGGTTGGGGGGAGGGAGCCCATAAGGGAAAGGAAGAAAGGTATACCATGGTGAAGACATCCCTCCTCTAGGCCTACCTTCTTGCTGGTTATTACTACACAGCCACCGGTGACTACGATATCAAGTGGACAATGCCACATTGTGTCTTGACATTGAAGCTAATTGGTAAGTGGAAAGGTACTGTCTTCCTCCTTTACAGACGGGCCCCTCCCCCACTGAGCCAAAATAACCCATATTGCTGTTCCTGTCATGCTCCTGGCTACAACCCTCGCCTCCCTTCTCTCTTTGCTCAGGGCTGTCTATTGACTACTATGACGGAGGCAAAGACAGGGTAAGTGTCCACTCTGGCAGAGGCTAGGGACTGACCAGAGGGACGGAGAAAGGCCGCTACCAAAAGACTGGGTCTGCCACCAGGGCAGGCTCTGCCTCATTCCCTAGCCTATGAGCTATCTTTCAGATAGCAGCTGGGCAAGGACGAACCAGGGTAACTTGTCCAGGCCCCAGCTCTTGCACAAAGTTCAGAGATCAGTGCCAGCAAGGCATTTGTCACAGCAGCCATGGGCAGCTGTTGGCTGAGCTCTCCACACATTTTCTCATGAAGCGACCTTCCGCCTCCCACCCACACTAAAGAGCTCCGGGCAGTGGGGCACAGGTTGGGAATGCGCGCCTCTTGGGGTAAGATTCAAGGCTATCCTGAATGTGCACTCTCTTCTTGGCATAGAACTCCTTGTCCTCTGAGCAACAGAAATATGCCATACTGGGTGTCCCCTCATTGCTGGAAGTCGCTGGCTTCTCCTACTTCTATGGAGCCTTCTTGGTAGGGCCCCAGTTTTCAATGAACCACTACATGAAGCTGGTGAAGGGACAGCTGACTGACGTACCAGGAAAGATGCCAAACAGGTAATCACCTCTCCTGGTCAAGACCTCCGTGTGGTATTCCACCTAGTTCAACCGCTCTGAAATAACCTTCGTAAAGGTCAGCACACTGGCCCAATGGTCACAGTGTCACATGGGCAGTGTCTACATGTTCCTCGGCCTAGGCTGCCCCAGCCTCTCATGCTGACCCTGAAGGACAAATGTTTTGCCCACAAGTTATACTCCTCCTTTCAAAGCCTCCTCTCACTGATAGAGACCCTGTTCAACATACAAAAATGTATACAAAAAACACATACTTAAAGAGATAAAGCCAAAACCACTACAGCTCCTTCACTGGGAACTTGTCCCCCTGAATTTCAGCATGAGCTGAAATTGCTAGTTCTGTACATGGGGGTTTTTAGCCTTACCGCTGTCTGAGAATCCTACTAAGTTCTGAGCTCAGTAGCACTGAGGGTTAAAGCCTCCCACACTGCCTCGCCCTCCTGCCCTCACTCCTGTAACTGGGGCTTGCTAATAGCCAGGCACACAGAGCTGTCTTTCTGGGAAACAGCTCCAGGCTCGGGGATCCTGGTACCACTGCATGCAGCAGTCCCCACATCCTGACATGCTCCTTTCCGTGACTGCAGGTCAGGGTGAAGGGCAAGGCTCTGCTGTCTGTGACCCCACTTGTTCCTTTCCAGCACCATACCTGCTCTCAAGCGCCTGAGTCTGGGCCTTGTCTACCTGGTGGGCTACACCCTGCTGAGCCCCCACATCACAGAAGACTATCTCCTCACTGAAGACTATGATGTGAGTGGCCATCAGCACAGCAGTGTAACTAGTGCCTCACGCAGAGGGATGAGCAAAGAGGCCTGTAGATGACAGAAGTCTACAGATGTGTGTGGGGTTTTGCTTGTCTGTGAGAACTGGTATGTGCCACTTAGGCCACGCCTACATGGGCAAACCTGGGCACAGGGTAGCTCCAAGTGCACTTTTGAACTCCCTGCCCTCCCTCTCCCCCTAAAAAAAAATAGCTCTCCTTACCGTATGACAGGTGACTTTGGGGTGCGGCAGCTGGTGGCGCTGCAGCCTTCCTTTAAACTGACAGACCTAGAGGTCACCAGAGTTCATGCTCCAAGAGGGAGGGTGAAGCCAGCTTTTGCCACTGCCCCTGTAAAGCTCACAGTTGTGCACACCGTATCCATTCGGGTAGATTTCTCTGAATTACAGACCGTGTATATGCAAGGTCCCTCTGCTGACTACAGACTGCCTAGACTGCACAGGAGGCAGACACATGCTGGTGCCTCTTGGCTGGTTACAGACAGGTGTGGGCTATACTGTCACGGCACATGTGGCATCAGAATCATTAGGAGTGGAGGAGCCAGCCACAAGTTTGAAAATAACATTTAGGGGACTGTGCCATGCCCGTGCCCTCCCTAACGCTCCTGTGCTCTTCTCAAGACCCGCCCTTTCTGGTTCCGCTGCATGTACATGCTGATCTGGGGCAAATTCGTGCTGTACAAATACGTCACCTGTTGGCTGGTCACAGTAAGTAGGGAAAATGAGTCACATTTAGACAAGCTGGGGGGAGGGGAGGCTGGGAGGATGAGTGTGGAGAACCCTAACCGTCTTTCCCCTCAGGAAGGAGTGTGCATCTTGTCAGGCCTGGGCTTTAATGGCTTTGAAGAAAATGGGACTGTGAAATGGGATGCCTGTGCCAACATGAAAGTGTGGCTCTTTGAAACCACCCCTCGCTTCACTGGCACCATCGCCTCTTTCAACATCAATACCAATGCCTGGGTAGCCCGGTAAGTATCGAGGCCTAGGCCCACGCTCCTCCCACAGGACACTGAGGCAGGCTTGTTGTCCCTTCCGTCCCTGTGTCCTACTTAACACTCTATAAACTTTTCACCCCCCCCCCAAAAAATCTGTAGAAGGGCCTCCTTATGTCCTTCCGTGTGCTGTTTACATGCCGTGCTCCAGCACTGGTGCGTTACCGTCCTTGCACCGCAGCACCACTGTGCTATCAGCTGTACCTACAGAAGCAAGCGGCCAGTCCCACGCCCCTGTCTAAGCCCAGTCTGTGCAGTGTGGGAACCATGACAGCTTTCCCCCATCTCAAGCCTTCCTGTTAGCACTGCTTCCTGCACCCTCGGTGGCCACCAGTGGGAGCCAGTCAGCACTCCACTCCTCAGTGCACGGGGACCCAGGAGCAGGAGTCAAGGCTGAGATTCACCCTTACCCACCCTCTCTCCAGTTACATCTTCAAACGCCTCAAGTTTCTTGGAAATAAAGAGCTCTCACAAGGTCTCTCCTTGCTATTCTTGGCCCTCTGGCATGGTCTGCACTCAGGATACCTGATTTGCTTCCAGATGGAGTTCCTCATTGTTATCGTGGAAAAGCAGGTATGACTCAAGGGTGGGAGGAAAAAAACGGATGGGGAGTAGGACAGGACTGTGACTGTCTCCTTCCACCCCAGGCCACCAACCTCATTCGGGACAGCCCGGCCCTGAGCAGCCTGGCCTCCATCACTGCCCTGCAGCCCTTCTACTACTTGGTGCAACAGACCATCCACTGGCTTTTCATGGGCTACTCTATGACTGCCTTCTGCCTCTTCACATGGGACAAATGGCTTAAGGTAGTGAAGACCTACCTGCACGGCTGCCAGGGGGGACAAGCCACAGCTCCCATGTGCCTCACTGGTTTCTGTCTCTCCGCAGGTGTACAGATCCATCTATTTCCTTGGACATGTCTTCTTCTTGAGCCTACTTTTCACATTGCCTTACATTTACAAAGCAATGGTGCCAAGGAAAGAAAAGTTAAAAAAGAGGGAATAATCTGTTTCCCTGGTAAGTAGTCTACAGGCTATAGGCAAGCTAGAACAAACTAGAGAGTAGTCTACAGGTTGTAGACTAGAACCACAGACTAGAAGAAATACCACTGAAAACTCAGGTGGACTTCATTGGAGCTTGCCCTGAGGAAGTGCCCTGTGGGTTTTTGGGTTTGTCTGTTTGTTTTTTGGGGTTTTATGTTTGTTTGGTTTTTTTTTAAGATTTATTTATTTTATGTGTATGAGTACACTGTCACTTTCTTCAGCTACACAGAAGAGGGCATCAGATCTCATTACAGATGGTTGTGAGCCACCATGTAGTTGCTGGCAATTGAACTCGGGACCTTTAGAACAGCAGTCAGTGCTCTTAACTGCTGAGCCAGCTCTCCAGCCCGTGGGTTCTACTTTCCTTGTTAGTAAGGACACCCTCCTGACCACACCCCTTGCCTTGTAGGTGGCCGAGAGCTGGACTGGTGCAGAAACTACTTGTCTCCCTTCTCACAGCACTCCTCACCCCGGAGCAGAGACACCAGGAGCTGGAAGTCACAGCACTCCCGGCTGTGCCTCTGCGACAGCCAAAGGGGAAGCTCTTGTGGGAGGAGCAAAGGGGCAGCACCCCCTTTGGACTCCCCCATGCACGTTGCCTTATCTCTCCCCTCTAGCCAGGAATCTGTTGTTTCTCTTCTGCCAATCTACTACGATTGTATATGTGCCGATACCGCCACCCCCCCATGGGGGGAGGGGAGGGTACAAGGCCCTGCCTGCTCCACTTTTTCTATCTTGGAACTATACCAGATAAAATCACTTCTGTTTGTTCAGTTTTTCACTGCTAGCATCCCAGACTGCTTTCTTTCATACATACTCTCTGTGCTTGCTAAAGCTGAGGTCATCAGGGTCTCTCCTTGAGAGCCACAGAAATCTAGGAAATCAGGAATTCCTACCATCAAAGTCTGGAATGCCTGAATCTAAGGCGAACAGTTTACACTACCATGTACTGCTGAGTTTAAGAACCCTCAAAACAATCAGGTCTGAAAAAAAAACAAAATAAAACTCTTTATAGGAAAAACAAAAAACAAATATACAGCATTGGCTCCCCACTCTGCCTTCTTGGTACAGAAGATTTATCTTCCAGCAGATCTTAGGAGGCAACAGACAACGCCAAGAGTCCTTCCTGTCTGAGAGCCAGGCACTGCTGTTCTCAAATGACGCCCCATACTTCTTCAAAAGCTGTGGTAACTTTAGCACAGGTCAGCGCGGCAGAGAGTGGGTAGTTGCTGATGGACACCATCTTTTCTGTGTACTCTACACTGACCTGAGGAGAGAAGGATCTGGTCAGACAACTCTTACCCTGCAGCAGGTTCAGGGTAGAAAACATGGGGGAGCTAATGTCTCAACAGCATGTCATTCCTAGCAAACCTCTACAAAAACTGACTACCTTGTGTTAGAGACAGGCGAGCCCTCAAAGAATGAATGCTGGGCAGGGATGCGGCTACCGCCTGTTTCACGCCCTGTACGTCCCAATTTGTAAGAACGGGGATTTTCAAAATGCCAACTGCTCGT